>NC_090733.1:55961146-55983646 GCF_036898095.1 Palaemon carinicauda
ACCCATGTATCTGTGTGACGATGTCCCTTTCAAGCTTGCTTGGACCCAATCCACAGCATCCTTAGTAATGCCGTCCCAAATAAACTGGGTCTTCAGAAGCTGTGTAGTAAATTGGTGGGATGGATGTGAGAGGCCATGGATGAAATCAAATACCTGACAGCGCATTGGGGTTGGTATCCACGGTCATGCCCTACCATTAATGACATCACAGCGTCGTTGAGGGCTATGTCTTCCCGGCGGACATATGTGCAGGATATCCTACATGCTTGGTACTCTGGATCTTTTCGTTGAGTTTCTGCCAAGGAGTTGTAGTCCAATCCCATGTAAATGGTGGCTAATGTGTTTCTTGACTGGGCATCGGCTATTGAATTGATTTCCATGGACCTGTTAAAGGATGCAGTTGTATTCAGCCGCAGTGGAGAGGAGTTGTCGTTGATGAACAAACCAAGCATCGGACTCTCGATTGAAAGTGTGCACCAGGGACCTGTGGTCCTTGTGAATTAAGAAGGGCATATCTTTTAAGAAGTGATGAAAGAGACGTATAGCCAAATGCATTGCTAGCAATTCGTGGTTGAAGGATGATTAGCTAGATTCCTATTTAGAATTTTTTTCTGCTGAAGATAGCCAATCGGCGAAGCGAGCCATGGACCACATGCCCAAGTACTGACATATGTGGAGAGAAGGAAAGGGGCTTGTGGCATGGGAAAGGTGAGAGCATCGGCTGTTGATATTGCCTATTTTGCACAGCAGAAGGCTGCTTCCTGTAAGGGGACCCAATTCAAGTGTATTTGCTTGTCCTAGAGGGAGGCGTAGAGTGGGGTAAGAGTAGCGGCGATGGCTAGAAAGAACTGGTGATAATATTTTATCATGCCCAAGATTTCTCTTAGTGCTTTGAAGGTTAAGGGCCTGGGGCATGTTATGATCAGCTGAAACCTTCTCAGGGAGGGATGGAAGCCTTTAGGAGTGATGCAGTGCCCTTAGATTGATACTTCATTTTCACCAAAGGTGCATTTATACTGGCTGACAAGGGCATCCTATTGCAGGTAGTCTAGAATGATACATAGATGTCGATGGTATTCTTCTTTGGAGGAAAAAAACACAAGTTTGTCATCCGTGTAACTTATACAAAATGGGAGGTCCCCAGAGAGGCCATCCATGAGGCGATGAAATTTGGCCCCAGCATTTCGAAGACCTAAACTGGAGTAATTGAATGTGTAAGGCCTGAATGGGTAATGATGGTGGTCTTGGGGATGTCTTCTGGATTCATGGGTACCTAATAATACTCCTATAAGAGGTCGAGAGTGAAGAAAACCTTCTCTTTGTGCAAGTATGACACATCGGCAATGTTTGGGAGGAGTTAGTGATCCGCTTTAGTCTGCATATTAAAAATCCTGTAATCGCGACAAGGGCTCAGGTTGGGTAGAGGTGATAATCATGGGCTTGAAGCCTCTTGGCAAAGGCCCTTTTTTTCCATTTCTGTGAACATTCGTTTAGCAGCTGCATAACGATCCGGAGCCAAATGCCACGATCTGGAAAACACAAGGGCCACCATCATCTTGATATAATGATAAATACTATGCTTGGCAGGAAATGTGGGCATATGGCGAAATTCTGCACGGAACATTTCCAGGTACGACTTAAGGAAGTCAGCGTAGTCATGTGTGTCAGGTTGAAGAGGTGTCAACGATTTTGACTCTGCGTTGATTAGCAGTCAATGAGCAACATTAACCAGGCTGTGAAAATGGGAGAAGATATCTACACCGAATATAGGCAATGTGACGTCGGCAATGATAGACTTCAAATGATATTTGTGACTACCAAACAATATTGTGAGTGTCTCATACCCAATGGGTGAGGATTGCAGGTCCATTAGCAAGTATCAGGTGGATGTCAGCAGGCCTAGAATGACTATATTATGTCCTGAAGAATGGACTTGGTAGAAGAAAATGGCAAGCATCAGTGTCTACCAAAAATTACATGCCCGTTCCTGTATCATGTAAAAAGAAAAGCTTATTGATAGGTTTGGCCACCACCACAAGAGATGGCCTACCTTAAAATTTTTGGGCCACTGACAACCGTTCGCACATTTCTTCGCAGCAGCCCCAAATCTGGAGTCGTAATAACATAACAGTAGCTGATGTGTATCAGTAAGAGGCTGTAGAGATCTTTGGTTAAGGTATGACGATGTGTGGGATTTGTGGGCGGTGTGCAGCTTTGTCACCGTTCAGGTACATCATGGGGTTGGCATCTATCTTTTACCGCATTCATGTCAGCTTCTGTCAGTGTTGAATGGGTGTTCTCTTTGTCAGGAGTAAAGGCATTGATGGAGTTCTTGAAGGTGGTAAAGCAGTAGTTCATAAGGGCATTGACTTTGTTTATGAGGTCCTTTAAGGGCAAAATATCGACATCGGGGACATCCGCGCTTGCAGGTTCGGGGAAGTGTTGTACCTAATGGTATTAAGTAGGTTCACCTCCTGGGAAGAGCCGTCTGTGGCAGGTGTCAGGTGAATGGTACTGGTTATTTCCCTGAGGGTGAGCAATGCTGTTGCTGAGAGAGCTGAAAGCTGGGCTAACTGGGCTGCTGGCAAGGGTAAGTACTGCGCTAGGAGGGATGTTTTGAGGGCATCGTATGCTATTACAGAGTCGCCTCAGTCGCATAGCCAATCGGAGATCTCCAAGAAAGTGAACTTAGGGATTGTCTCAACGATATAGTCTGCTTTGGTGCTTGAGCGAGTCCCGCCCTTGATGCGAAACTGAACCTCAGCATCCTGACACTAAACAAATGCCTCTGTACTGGGGAAGGGTGGTAGTTTCATGGATGTGGCATAGATAGAAGAGCCAGGGACGACAGGCAGCATCGTCAAACAGTAGGGCTCCGCACTTAGGGGGAAAGATGGGAGGGAGCTTGTCCTCCGGTGGTCACCAATTGTGCGAGATGGTTATTAGGTACTAACAGAGAGGCTGGATGAGTGTAACTGGATTTTAGTCAACAAGACAACTAGCTAATATACAGACATTTTCAAGCAAGAATTATGAAATTCAAACAATATAAAACAGCTTTAGTGAGGCAGGATGACAGTGCCACGTATTTGCCAGCCAGGTGTATACTTCGTTTATATTTTCACGAAAAGCTTTCTCATATAGACAGTAAAAATACATGACGTTTTAAGTGTGATTTCATTTTATGTATGTGAATATTGATCCACTGATATATGAATCAGAAACTTAGATTTCAGTTTTCTGGTAGTATTTAAGCTTTTCTTAACAGTTGCTAACTCTTACCTTTACTGATTTAAGAAGTCAGTGACACAGATTATTTAGCTTTAAGATTTGAATCAACTGTGACTTATGAAAACTGCGACGGCTATAAAAGACTTAGGCCAAAATTCAAACAATAGAATTGGAGTTTTATACAGTATTACTGAATCATATTTAAGTAAGTTTATAATCTCATTTTGCATAGTATGACTTGATGTTTATCCATCAATAAGTAAGCAAACAGAATAAAAGGGAAATGTCATTTTGAGTGCCTTAATTTCATGAAATTTCAGATATTATATATGGGAAAATTCCGAACTTTTTCCATTAAATCCTTATCGGCCCATGCATTTTTGTTTACATAAATTACCATTTTCTTATTTTTCTAAGAAGTTATATTTTCAACTGGAAATGTCTTCAAGAGTATTAAACTGCATGAATTTCATGTGTTGGCAAAAAATAAATGTTTCCATTTAAGTATTTTACCTGAATCTCAATTTTCACTGCAGTTTTTCTAGAGCGACTGCCTTTTAAAGAACATAAATATCTGGGATATATTAGATATCGGTTTTTACTTTTATGAACGTCGCTGCAATTTATATCGTCAGAGCGTTCTCATAGATTTCCTTCCACGAAGAACTCTGCAACTTATGGGCTCGTGGTTTATCATGGCTCATAAAAATCATGTCCGTCTGTGCATCAATGTCTCATTTTTGGAATTCCTTTTCATCGTATTTTCTTTATTATGCCTTTAGACTTTGCCGGGACTGAATTCCTTCTGATGAAAGAGGTACTAAAAACTGAGCGAAGAATCGGATACCCATGTCTAATATGTGATGAAATATAAAGTGGTCAGTTTAAAGATTTAAAGAACGATCAAAAATTGTAGTAAAAATGGACAGTGACAATGCCCTACCATGACAACGCCCAAGAGACAAAAAGTGTAGTATATATACATATATATATACATATATATATATATATATATATATATATATATATATATATATATATATATATATATATATATATTGTGATGGCTGGCTTTGACCACCACTCAAAACACTACACTTATCAAATAGTATTCACCATCATACAGTACTAAGTCCACTAAAGGTGGAATAGTATCCAAACATCAATACAAGTGCAAAGTCAACTCAAGGGGACAAAGAAAATACCACAAAAATTTCCTTAATTTTAATACATAATAACTAGACAGAAATAACACCTGAACCACAATAATACATTAATAAATGATACACACTCAATCTTAACTCCCTGTAAAAGAAAACAATTACACAATTACAGAAAGGTCATCAACACATGCATACTAAATGGAGAGAGGGTCCAGAAAGGAGAAGGCCCACGAAAAGTGAGAACATCCTAACAAATACAAACTAAATATCCCTATCAAATTGACGATGGCTGGTTTAATTGAAAGGCTTTCACAAGCTCCACTAATGACGTCAGCTGACTATCACAGGTCGTGATCACGATACTTAAACAGGTATAAATATTATTACCTTGGGACAGAGAGGTCCCCTTGGCTTTTACTGAACCAAGGGCAGTACACAAAATGCAAGACGATATGAGTCCTTGCTGCAGAGAAAGGATATCCAAAAAGCAAAATAGCTTCACAATGTAGCTCTGCAATGGTGAGGAGTAAATATAGTTCCCACAGCAATCGTCGCGCCCTTCAAAGTTGGAGGCTCAGAAACACACTAAGGAACCATCCTCAAAAAAAGCCCCTCCAAAACTCCGTTCACGCAGGAGCGCAGCCACGTAACCCACACCACTTGAAAATATAAAACAGCCGTTAGTCCATTATAAACACTAACAACCACCAGTGAAAAGACAAACTATTAAAGAAGGAAAACAATAAGTCTACAGTATATTTAACCTTATACATCTATAAAAACTTAAATAATTTAGAAATATATAGCAATAATGTTACACCTCCTCACCCAACCAAAAAAAAAATTCCCCAATTTTTTTTTTTTAAAGTGATTTGAATTACAACTTACAGGTTATCACATAATGAAATATTAAACCAACACTCAAAAATTTGAAATATTAAACCAACATTCAAAAATAATTATTAAACAAACTGCAAAAACATGACAAACAAAAGGAAAGAGGGGGGAAAGTACCAAGGTTTGCAGCTCACAAGGATAGCAATATATAACCAATACTAAAAAAAATCTTAAACCTTAATTAATCACAAGTAAACTTTCCAAAACCAGAAAACCAAAACATCACCATTCGATAAATAGGTACCCAGCCTAAAAATTTCACATCACTCATACCGTTAATAAACTTAATTAAGAGTCATTGCACTAACAACCGGATTCTGTATATATAGTCCAAAAGCTATAACCTTTTCCACACTCAATACACTGTTCATTTTCAGGGATACACATCACTCACTATCAATAAATGTTGATCACAAAAACCACTGTCTATTTCAGTGTTATATATCACACTTATCACCATAGTGTCCAATACATACACACACACCGAACGACACAGAGAAGACCACCACAAGACTCCCCTGCGCAAACAAACAAACAAACTCGATGAAGCGTAATTATTACCCTGAAAATACAGAATACCAGATTAGTGCCTATCTCTTTTCTTAGCTTATTATAAACCTTATCGTACCTGACACCTCTAAACCGTAGTAGATTAACCTTAACTCAGTCTAGGGTACCACTCATACACCAGCCTGTAGCGCCTAAAAAACGGCTGTGTTGTGCTACAGACCCGTGAGCCCATGACCCATCTAATTAATCAATCATTAGAAAGTACCAGTGATCACCCTCACCTTTTAACCTTAAAGATCCCATATAATATACCCAAAACATTATAGTCTTCTGTAAACAAACCATGATTAATAAATTTTAAATATACATTTATTTCTACTCACTACGTGCCCACTTCAACAGCACACACACCACAATTAGAACGATACAGATACTATCTTTAATAACTGCATAGCCCTCTGTCAATAATCTAATATTCAACGCTGCGAGAGAGAAAATCAGCAACAATATTATCTTTTCCTGGGATGTGGGAAAATTCTAAATTCCATTCTTGCAGCATGAGACTCCACCTCATCAATCGTTGATTTTTATTCTTGTATCTGCTGATGAAGGTCAGGGGATTATGATCCGTCAAGACCTTAATAGGTGTATCTGAGGAGGAGAGATAAACCTGAAAATGATTAATAGCGAATATTAACGCAAGAGTCTCTTTCTCCACAGTTGAATACCTACGTTGGGCGGAAGACAATTTTTTTGAAAAGAATGCGACAGGATGAGAAACTCCCTGCTCGTCATTCTGCAACAACACCGCTCCTACACCAACGTCACTTGCATCCGTGGCAAGAGAAAAAGGAAGGTCAAAATTAGGAGTTTTCAAGACAGGGAAATTAATTAAAACTCTTTTTAAATTATCAAAAGCCCTTTGCGTTTCATCCGTCCAGACAAATGCTACCTTCTTTCTCAAGAGATTTGTTAACGGATCGGCTATATCCGAAAAATTCCTAACAAACCTTCGGTAGTACCCACTCAAACCAAGGAATCTTCTGACATCCCTCCTACATTTAGGGACTACCATGTTTTCAATACTTTCGATATTGGCCTGCTTAGGAGCAACTTTACCATTACCAACCTCATGACCCAAATATACCACCTTCGCCTTTGCGAAATCGCTTTTCTTTAAATTAATTACCTTATTTGCCTTTTTCAACACCTCAAATAGTGCCCTAATACGTTTTAAATGGGTTTCCCAATCATCGCTATAAATAACAATATCATCAATATACACAACACATCCTTCTAAACCATGGACTAAAGTATTCATTAACCTCTGAAAGGTGGCAACCGCGTTCTTCATACCAAACGGCATAACTTTACATTGAAACAATTCCTGTGGTTTTACAAAAGCAGACAGGGCCCTTGCCCGCTTTGAAAGAGGAACTTGCCAATAACCCTTCAACAAATCGAATTTGCTAATGTATTTGGCCTTCCCCATTCGATCAATACAATCCTCAATTCGAGGTAATGGATAACAATCAGATTTAGATAACTCATTCAACTTACGGTAATCAAAACATAACCTGAAATCACTGTCGGATTTCTTTACCAATACAACAGGTGATGACCAAGGACTTTGACTAGGTTCAATTAGGTCATGTTTTAGCATATAATCCACTTCCTTTGCTACAACCTCATTTTTGAAGGGATTCAACCTGTAAGGAGATTGTTTCACAGGAGTGGCGCTACCTACCTCTACATCATGTTCAAGGACCGAAGTCCTACCCGGTACATCCGAAAATAATTCTTAATAATTAGATACTAAATTTTTCAAACACCTTTGTTCTTCCTTACCTGAATGTGAAATTACTCCCGAAAATTTTTCCAAAGACTTTCTATTATCCGACCGCCATTCACATCCATTAAAACAAATATCATCAATACCCTCCCCCTCTGAAAAAGAAAAATGGTTATTGTTCTCAGAATCTACCGTATTCCAAATGGTTGCCACAGGAATGACTTTTTCCCGTTCCATATAAGCCTTCAACATATTTACATGACACAGTTGAAAAGGTTTCCTTCTTTGAGGTGTCTCCACTAAATAGTTAACTTCACTTACTTTTTTCAAAATTTTCCAAGGACCTGAAAAAGAAGCTTTCAATGGATTCCCTGGGAAGGGTAACAAAACCAATACTTTATCGCCTACCGCAAAGTCGCGTGCCTTGGACCTTCTATCAAAAAAAAACTTCATTCTTTTTTGGCTACATAATAAGTTTTCACCAGCAAATTTCCAAGCCTTGGTTAATTTATCGCCTAGATTAGACACATAATCCAATAAATTAACCTCAGGGACGTCTCCCTCCCAAGACTCACGAACCACTTCAAGAGGACCTCGAACACAATGGCCAAACACAAGGTTGAAATGCGAAAAACCTAAAGACTAACTTGGGACAGAACGAAAAGCGAACAACAAATAAGGTAATTCCTTATCCCATTCAGAACCATTAATCAAACAATATTTCTTTACCATAGATTTCAGGGTCTGATGAAATCTCTCCAGAGCTCCCTGACTTTCTGGATGATATGGAGAAGAGGTCACATGTTTTATATTTAACTCTGCCATTTTATCTCTGAAATACCTGCTAACAAAATTAGAACCACAATCCGATTGAATAATTTTAGGCATCCCAAACCTGGTAAAAAAGTCAATTAGTACATCTAGAATTTTAACACTTTTTATCGTACGTAGTGGTATGTCCTCAGGATATCGAGACATCCTATCCATGATTGTCAAAATATACTCATTACCACTACGCGTCTTCGGTAATGGTCCAACCACATCAATAATGACTTCCTTAAAAGGTTCGGAAACTACAGGAATAGGACATAGAGGCGATTTTGGAATCCGCTGATTGGGTTTACCGACCCTCTGGCCCACATCACAACTATTGACAAACTTCTTTACGTCTGCCTTCAACTTCGCCCAATAATAATTCCCTAACAATTTGCAAGAAGTTTTATGAATTCCAAAATGGCCGGCCAAACCACTTTCGTGCGCCAATGACATTAACTCCTTCCTGTAACCAAAGGGAACCATTATCTGTTTCACAATTTCATGATCAACATTATCCACCCCCATAGGCCTATTCAACCTATATAAAATATTATTAATTATCTTAAATTTGGGACCAGTCATATCAGACACCTCTCCTGACTCGATAGGGAGTTCCTGAAACTCCTTTTTCTGGTCTTTGATTAGCTCTTCAGTAGTCCAATTTAACGTGTCCGTTACCATTTCAAGATCTACAGCTAGGCTATCACTACGATCTAAACTATTTAAATCTACATCAATTGTTGACTCTGCAGCGTCAACAATTCTAGCACCAGAATGAGTAACTGCTGCTACTTCACTATCAGGGTTTATCAATATCGGACAATTATTATTCTTCATAGCCACATCATTCCCTATCACAACATCAACCTCCTTAACCGGGAATTTATCAACTATGGCCAATTTCAAATTCCCTGCAAAGGAAGGGCAGATTAAATTAAAATTTTCAATAGCATACGACTTTACGGAATCAGGAAAACCAGCCAATAACACAAATTCCCCACTTTTGGGTACAAAATTACAAGGTAATGCCTCCCTTAGAATCAAAGACTGAGCTGCACCGGTATCACGCAAAATACGCACTCGTCTTTTCTCGGACGAATTGGCGAAGGAGACACTACCGAAGGACAAATATCTGTCAAAACAACCAGGTAGTCATTGATCAGCGGATGTTGTTGGGGTAGGTTCTCTCTCTCTCTCTTCCACGCCCATCACTGGCCTAACATTAGCATTTTGGATTTTCTAAACGCATAACACATGCTCTTTACGTGCCCCTTCTTATTGCAAAAGAAGCACGTCAATGTTTTCAATTTCTCTAGATTATATATATTTTGCCTATTACCTCTGTTAGGAGAAAAATTATTATTAGCATTACCCTGATTATTACCCTGATTATTATTACTTCCATGATTATTTCTGTTAAACACCTTAGCATTATTATTCGGATTAGCATTATTATTCCTACCCATCTTAACCCAACTAGACTTCACATTTGTCGTTACTCCCCCTAACTCACTCTTATGAGACAAGCAATATTCGTCACTAGCGATGGCTACCTCCTGAACGGTCTCGAGTTTTAACTCTTCGAGGTGGACCTTCAGTTTATCTGGGACACACCTCTTAAACTCCTCCACCAACATTAACTCTTTCAATCTCTCAAAATCTCCCACCTCCTTGGACTTGAACCAGTCGCTAGCATACTGTTCCTTCGCCCTGGCAAATTCAACAAAAGTTTGTTCCCTACATTTTTCTAAGTTCCAGAAGCGTTGCCTATAAGCTTCAGGGACTAACTCATAGGCCTTCAAGACAATAGCCTTTACACTCTCATAATCTGCTGATAGATCCTCCTCCAGCGTTACATATACCCTCTGAGCTCTTCCAACCAATTTACTTTGTATAAGAGTGGTCCAATACTCTTGGGGCCACTCCAACCTTGCTGCAATCCTCTCAAATGACACAAAAAAACTCTGCTACATTATTCTCTTCAAATTTAGGTACAAATTTGAGAGCCTGCGCTAAATTAATAGCAGGCGGTACTAACCTATTTGGGGAATGGGCGGGGGAAAAAGAAACTGGGTTTCTCATAGCAATCTCATGCTGCCTCTCCTTTTCTCTTTCCCCTGCCTTAAACTTTTCCATTTCAAATTCCATTTGTCTCAGGGCAATTTGCCTATCCAAAATTTCTACTGACACTACATTATCAGGTTTCACCTCTTGTTCCCCACTTGTCTTTACAGTTTTAACATAATCATAAATGTGCAATAGCAATACACCCTTTCTTATGGACACATCATATTCCAATTCAAAATGCTCTGCTACAATTTCCAAGTCTTCCCTATTTAACTCTGCCAACCTCTCTTGCCACCCCTCTCTTTTAAGGAGTTCGAATACATTAACAGCCATGATCACTTATTCACACAAAACACTAAACTTACATAAAACAACACCGAGGAGGTGAAAATACACTGCCTGAAAAAAAAATTACCCCAAGAATTAACTTTACACAAACACAGGTGAATACTCAGGAACGAAAGATCCTGTCACGGTCGTCACTTGTGATAGCTGGCTTTGACCACCACTCAAAACACTACACTTATCAAATAGTATTCACCATCATACAGTACTAAGTCCACTAAAGGTGGAATAGTAACCAAACATCAATACGAGTGCAAAGTCAACTCAAGGGGACAAAGAAAATACCACAAAAATTTCCTTAATTTTAATACATAATAACTAGACAGAAATAACACCTGAACCACAATAATACATTAATAAATGATACACACTCAATCTTAACTCCCTGTAAAAGAAAACAATTACACAATTACAGAAAGGTCATCAACACATGCATACTAAATGGAGAGAGGGCCCAGAAAGGAGAAGGTCAACGAAAAGTGAGAACATCCTAACAAATACAAACTAAATATCCCTATCAAATTGACGATGGCTGGTTTGATTGAAAGGCTTTCACAAGCTCCACTAATGACGTCAGCTGACTATCACAGGTCGTGATCACGATACTTAAACAGGTATAAATATTATTACCTTGGGACAGAGAGGTCCCCTTGGCTTTTACTGAACCAAGGGCAGTACACAAAATGCAAGACGATATGAGTCCTTGCTGCAGAGAAAGGATATCCAAAAAGCTAAATAGCTTCACAATGTAGCTCTGCAATGGTGAGGAGTAAATATAGTTCCCACAGCAATCGTCGCGCCCTTCAAAGTTGGAGGCTCAGAAACACACTAAGGAACCATCCTCAAAAGAGCCCCTCCAAAACTCCGTTCACGCAGGAGCGTAGCCACGTAACCCACACCACTTGAAAATATAAAACAGCCGTTAGTCCATTATAAACACTAACAAAACCACCAGTGAAAAGACAAACTATTAAAGAAGGAAAACAATAAGTCTACAGTATATTTAACCTTATACATCTATAAAAACTTAAATAATTTAGAAATATATAGCAATAATGTTACTATATATATATATATATATATATATATATATATATATATATATATATATATATATATATATATATATATATATATATATATATATGTATATATATATATATATATATATATATATTTGGGCTCAAGCCATGTCGTCCTGATGGAAGTTCCTATAGGGTAGCTTCCTAGGGTATATTACGAATACGGCGATATTCCCAGAGAATTTACCTTAAGGTACCAGAATTCTAACTCCTGGAGCGAATATCCCTCATGAAAGGGATATCGCGACATATCAGAGGACATATTCTTGACACGCCACATGGCAATCTGCACCCCAAACAGAGATTACGTATCGAGGGGTCAATTGGCAAGAAACGAAATCGGGAAAGAAAAAGGGGGAGCCGCTCCCAAGGCTCCCTATTCTCCAGTTTCGTAAGCGTGCCTGGCGCCAATCCTGGCGCCAACTGTATTCCTTTTTGCGTAGCTTAACAACTCGGTGTTTTTTTCTGTGTTTCTCGCAAATTTTGGATTTATTCAGCTTTTCATGGCTTCTCCAACTTTATCGGCCTCTGATAAGTTGAGTACCATGTCTTTTATGTATAAATGTAGGCTCTTGGTAAATTTTTAAGTGATTAATAGGATTAATCTTTGTTACAAGAGCCGTAGCCTACCGGAGGCGTCATGGACGCTGTCGCTCGCTAGGTATGAGTTTTAGTTAGCCAGAGCGACATTCCCGGTTGTTTTGCTTTAATAAATTTTAGCTATTTAGCGTTACATAGGATTTCCTTTCGTGCTTTAGTATTATTTTGGCGAAGTATTCGCCAACTCTGGCCTACGCTAGGCCATGTAGCCTAGTCGTTTGGTCCTAGTACTTCATGCATGATTTTGGTTTTTCCGAGTGTATTAAAATTTTATTGAACCTTTAGGCTGTTTTTTATACATCTAAGATTATGTTGAATATTTCCAAGATAGTATACGAGTGAGTTTCGGTGATTTAGGTAATCGATTCTCTTGGTGCCTAGGCTAAGTTGCTTATGGGGCCTTAGTATACTTTCTCATACTCCCCGGTTGCTTTCTTTTCTTTGGAGAAGGTATGCAATCCCTTTCCCTCTGTTTAAGCCTTGGGCTTATCCCTAAGTGGTTTATCTGAATTAACTTTCAATAAAACTATACTGGGGTGTTACTGTACCTTCCTGTTCCAGTAAGTCTGGTTTCAGAGAGGGACAGAACAACAGAGTTTTTAGTCTGAGTCTGTGTTTGTCTGGCTTGGGGTAGAGTCTCCCTCGCTGGCCTGACACAGACATAGGAGGCTTAGCCTCCTTAGGTCACTACCGAAGGTTTCTGTACGAGATGATTCCTTCTTTTGTGATCTAGCAGACTAGTCCTTGTTGCTGTTCTCGGGGGAGGATAAGATTCTTTCCCTGGGAGTAGCAACACCTTCCTTGCTTTGGTTCTCTGGGAGCTGGCAAGTATTGCTGGCCTCCCTCCTTGGATCTCCCTTAGGCTAAGATGAGTTTTCTTGGCTGCGGGTGATCCTTCACTAAAGCAAGGTTGGTAGGACCCTCTTTTGTCCCTTCCCCCTCTATCTCTGTAATGGCCTAGCCATTACAGTACTGTACGTCATTCTACATCTGGACCTAGGATAGGTTAGGATGTGGAATTGACTCAGTCCCTTGCCGGCCGGCAGGGTCTGCCGGCCGGCAAGGGTCTTCTGCTTTGAGTGCTGCCCGGACCTCCCTTGGTCCCTCATCCATGCCTGCCTGTAGAGCCAGACGGCATTGGTCAGGAAGCCTGAATTAGATTCTCCCCTTCCTTATATGCACTCTTTCGGATTGCCGGGCTTGGAGGTAGTGTACGCTCTTATCCCGGCATCCATTCTGTTTTCTTCTAGTGCTGTACCCGACCCGGCTGCCGGCCTCATAGGCCGGCAGCCGGGCAGTCGTAGTCCTCTGGTTCTTTTGCTGCCGGCCGGCATCGGTTGTTTACCTTTGCCGGCCAGGTAATGTCAGCCCTTGTCTGCCGGTCGCTATGAGCAGTGGCCGGCAGCCGGGTACTACCTTGTGTAGTTGCCGGCCGGCAGTCATTGCTGGCCGACATTGGCAGTTGCCGGCCGGCAGTTACTGCCGGCCGGCACAGGCATTTGAACCAGCGTTCTGCCGCCTTATAGCTGTTAAGTAGTATACTTTAAAGCTAGTTATGGTGTGTCGGCACATAACCTCCTATACTGTACCAGTATTCTTCAGTATAATATATACTGTAAGAAGAAAACTATAGTATAAGTTTTGGTACAGCACTGTGTGTTCTAACACTTTTGTGTTGTCTTGCACAGCCCTTTGCTGTTGCCTTACAGATAAAAAAGTGAGTTCTTTCTTGTCTATTATCCAGGATTTTAAAATCATTGCTTAGGTGTGAGCTACACCTGTTTCCTCTGGAAACTTTTCATTGGTTATTCTAGAAGAGATTAACCATACAATTTTATTATCTGGAAGGCTGCAACAATTGATTGTGAAGGAAACACAAGTGTGTGTCTTTCCTTTCTGAATTGTTATGCTAAACTGTGCATATCCAGTGATACGTAGTTCACTTGATACTCATGGAAATTTCTTCTCTTTACAGGAGGACCTTCCGAAGTGCGGAAGTGTTTTCTGCAACGTCCGCAGTAAGAACCTCTGCGGACATGAGTTTTGTAGGAGGCACGCAGCATGCGCTGTCTCCAAGGGTGATCTCCAGTATTGGGACCCTTAGGTATGTACCGTGTGCACTAACCTGATTACTGAGGCCTTTGATTCCCCTAGGACGGCGGAATCAAGGGATATAGCGAGGGAGAAGCTTCGTACCTGGGTAAGGGGCTTCCAGAAGAACACCTCTGGACCTTATCTTCCAAGTGAGAAGATGAGGGCGTATCTTTTCCCTAAGGCATCAGCTGATGCAGTGATTCCCCAGCCTCAAGAGGAGATCCCCCAAGTTCAGATCCAGGTGGGATGCTGAAGTCGCGGTCGCTTTGCAAGACATCCAGTTGGATGACAGGATGTCTGATGTGGACGAGCGTCTGGAGGAAGACCTCCTGGCAGGAGGCCAGGATGAAGCTCAAGCCCCAGACATTGTAGAGGAAGAGGCCGACGAGGTGTCGGCTACTCCGGTTCAGTAGAGCTGGGACAGGCCCTCTCCTCCATTGTTGGAATGATCCAACAAATGCAGAAGGAGAATCAGGAGAAGGCGGCTGCAATGGAACTGCGGATGCAGAGCCTTGCAGCATCACATGGGCCCCAGAAAAGGCTCAATGTGAAAGACCTTCCCTTGTGCTCAGATGTTAACCCATTGAGGTATGCTGAGCACATGCCGATGACGACTGGAAAGATCGTCATCTCGGATAAGTTGGGCTCAGTTCCCCTAGAGGAGGTGGAATTCTGGCCCAGCAAGGGGTCATATCCGGACTGTTATGTCCGGCTGAGGAAGGAACCAGCTTCAAAGGAGGAGACAGAGCCGAAAGAGGTCATAGTGATGGACCATGCTAAGGCTCAAGCTTTGCTTTCATCCTCGATGAAAGAGAGGGACTTCTCAAACTCAAAGGTAGCTGCATTGAGTAAGAAGCTCCCTTCCTTTGTGTCCTCTCCTGCTAGAGCCTTCCCCTTTTTACAGAAAGGGTTTGCGGCTGTACTAAAAGCAGTCGAGGCCGGCAAGCCTTGCCCCTCCCTGGAGGAGTGTAAACCCTTGTCGCTGGCCGTGCCTATGGACCACAAAGACTGGAAGGACGTCCATCTTACCTTCTCAGTTGGGAAGTTGGAGGCTGATATTGCCGGACGTCAGTTCGGCGAGGACCTCCTTAAGCTGTCTGACTTTCTTTTGCGGAGAGAGCTCGAGACAAAAGAAAGACTGGCTGCCTAAATGTCTCTTCAGACTACTCTTGAGACGATGGCAAGTGACCCCAAGGTCCATGAAATGTTCATGGTAGTGGCCAAGTTTGGAGAAGTTATGCATCAAATGTGCGAAGAGATCTGAGAAGACCAGTTCCGCTTCGGCTACATACTCTTCTCAGGCCTTGGTCCCAAGCCAGACGTCTAAAGAAGTCGGTTCTTCTACAGCCACCTCCCCCGTCGGTGACGATTCACTCAGACGCCTCGAAGGAGGGATGGGGAGGTCACTTTCATCGGAAAAAAGTCCAGGGGACTTGGTCCAAGCTATTCAAGACCTTTCACATAAACTTTCTAGAAGCTATGGCAGTGCTCCTTACCTTAAAGAAAGTCTCCCCGCGTCACTCGATCCACATAAGGTTGGTGATGGACAGCGAGGTAGTTGTGAGGTGCTTGAATCGACAAGGATCGAGGTCACCACCTCTCAACCAGGTGATGTTGGCCATCTTCCGATTGGCGGAAAAGAAGAAGTGGTACCTGTCGGCAGTTCACCTTCAAGGAGTCCACAATGTGACCGCGGACGCTCTATCCAGGTTCACACCGATAGAGTCGGAATGGTCCTTAGACACAGGATCATTCTCCTTCATTCTGAATCAAGTCCCAGAACTGCAGATAGACCTCTTTGCGACGAAAGACAACAGGAAGTTGCCCCTGTACGTGTCCCCGTACGAGGACCCCTTAGCGAAAGCAGTGGACGCGATGTCCCTCGACTGGAACAGATGGTCCAGGATTTATCTGTTCCCTCCTCACAACCTTCTGTTGAGGGTCCTCAACAAACTGAGATCCTTCAAGGGGGTAGCGGCAATAGTGGCCCACAAGTGGCCGAACAGCGTGTGGTTCCCCCTGGCATTGGAACTGCGGCTGAAGTTTGTACCGTTACCAGATCCAGTTCTGACCCAGCGAGTCCAGAAGTCGACTGTCTGTGCTTCATTACAGAAAACCCGGACCCGGGGTTCCTTGCATGAACTGCAAGTGTTTTTATCTCGGACAATCTGGGAAGGGACTGGACACCAGAATTAAACAACACAAATATAGTGTGAGAACGGGACAGATCTCGAATGCTTTGTTTTTACATATTAATAATTTTAATCATATGATTCATTGGCAAGGGGCAAAAGTTGTTTTATATTGTAATAATATAACTCGTAGAAATATAATTAAATCTGCTTTTATCAAATATCACAGTGACTTAATGAATGTAAGCCAGGGTATGTATAAACTGGACCCATTTGTTGTTAACGAGATTTGTAAGATTGTTTCTTCTTAATAACCTGTTGAACTGCTCTGTATCTGCTGTACTAGTTTTAACCGGACATTGAATACTTGTTTTCAATTTTTTTCAGTTTTTTTTTTTTTTTTTTTTACCTTCTTAGATGTTCTCTGTGTTTTTAGCATTGTACCTCGAAAATGTGTTGAAATAACACGAAAGCGCTCGGCACGCCTTCTTTTATTTTTCCTGTGGCCTTGGCTGATATATATATATATATATATATATATATACATATATATATATTTGCATATATATATATATATATATATGTATGTATGTATATATATTAATATATATATATACATATATATATATATATATATGTATATATATATATATATATATATATATATATATATATATATACACACACCCACACACACACATATATATATATATATATATATGTGTAGTGGTTTATTAATTCTTCGGTGATTGATATCTCCTAGAATTATTATATAACCGATACTCGTCTCTTGTAGAGATTTAAAGGTAATCTCTCTTTCCTCTGAGTGTAGCCTTAGGCTACAACCCTAGTGGCTTGTGCCTCGAGTTTTTATTTAGGCATGACTAACTTAGGGTTTTCTCTCTCGTCCCTTAACCGAAGATGGCAGGTTTTGGGTTTCAGTCAGAACCTCAGAGTAATTAGTCTTGTGCCGACAGTCGGCCGGCAGGGGGAATAGTCATTTCCCTGCCGACTAGGCTGCAGACATAGGAGGCTAGCCCTCCCTAGGCTGCACTTGAAGTGGTTGTATGATGCCGCCACCTTCTCCCTGTGGCCTAGTAGACTAGTCCTATGCTCACAGACCCTAGGCTGAAGAATAGTATTCTTCTGAGGCCTAGGATGGCACTGGCACTGGAACTCTGTTTCTCCATTATTGAGAGTAGGTGGCACTGCTGCCGTCCCCTTAACTGTATTGGCAGACCCTAGGTTGGAGAATAGAAGATTCTCCTGCCGCCTAGGATGGCGCTAATACTGAAACAGAGTTTCTTAAGTATGTGTAGGACCGGCAACCTTGCCGGCTCCTTCCACACCTCATACAGGACCCTATTCCCTCCCCTCTGTTCTTTTATGATGGCCGTGCCATTGTCTTTCTTTGAGCCGTCGCCTGCAACCTCACCATTGCCAGTGGGTTGTGGGGGCCGGCCAGACTCCTTCTCGGCAGCCATTACCCAGCTGCCTCCGGCTATGACAGCTGCTGGCAGCCATGACAACTGCCGGCGGCCATGTTGGCTGTCGGCGACCATGTTGGCTGCCGGCGACCATGTGTTATACTAACTGTCGGCGGCTATGACGGCTGCTGGTGGCTATGCAAGCTGCTGGTAGCCATGTCATCTGTCGGCAGCTATGGCGGCTGCCGGCGGTTGGTGGCTGGTGGCAGCCATGATGGCTGTGGGTGGGAAGTCCTTTCAATCACCAAGGTTCTCCAGTCCTCCCTTGGACTGCTGGCCACAAGTTCTGTTGCCGGGGTATTAGCCTGGCTGGCGGTAGGGCAGCCTGACCGGCACAGATAGTACTAGTGCTGCCGGAGGCTAGCCTGCCGGCGATGTGCCGGCTGGACCTTGCCGGCGTTGGTACTTGTGGCAGGATGGAAGCCTGAATGTTACATTTTCCCCTTCCATTTGAACCTTCTTTCTGGAGAAAGGCAGTAAATTAGACTTTTACATCCTTAATTAGTGAATACATACACAGTAATGAGGCTGCCTTTACTCCATGCTGTCTCTCTTTCTCTTTTAGCTAGCATGCTGGCTGTGTCGGCAGGGGCTAGCTATGCTGAATTACAATATATGTTTATACAGGTAGTCAGTATATTTGCAGTATAGGATATATTGCAGATAGAAAAACTATTGTATATATTATACTACTAGTTATTTTCCAAAATATCTTGGGTATCCTTGCCCGGGTGTTTGCTGAGACCAATCCTATATTGAAAGAATAGAATTTCTTCAATATTCTGATTAGAAATCAGTTTTCATATTACCCTATAATATTAGATATTTTAAAGGGCTGGCAGTATTACACTTCTAACCCTAAATGGGTAGAACCCTTATCTTTGAGTCTCCCTGATCAGGAATCTCTATGATTTAATATTGTAAGGGAGGTCACAGCAAATGGGCTTGGTAGGATACACAAATATATGTCTTTTATATTTCCTTGTCCAGTCGGCATCATGCCGGCTGAACCGTGCCGTCAGATGCTTGCCACAACGGCAGCACACTGGCTGAACTACATTATCTATAATTAAACAGTAGCCAGTAATTTGCAATATGGTATATACTGCAAACAGAAAACTACAGTATGATTATACAGTAGTTAGTTTCTAACATATCTTGGGTACCCTTGTGCGGGCTTCTGCTGAGATCGTTCCTATATTGAAAGAATGGAATTCCTTCAATACTCAGATTAGAAATCAGTCACCCTTACTGCACAGTGTTAAGAATAAAAATGGCTGTTATTTGTACACTTCTCTACCCCTAGGGGCTAGAACCCTTTCGTTGGAGCTCCCTTGATAGACGAATATCCTTATAGTTAATACTGAGGGGAGGTAACAGCATTTGCTTGCAGGGGATACACTTGTATGTGTCTCCCACTATCCCTTTCTAGCTTACTATCCTAAGCTATTTTTATTAAAAGATGACTTTTACATATTGCTTATCAGTGAGATAATCAATTGTATACTCATTTTGCTTTCCTTTCTTTACAGGAGGAACCCCAGATGACATGTGTTGCAGTCTTCTGCAATGTCAAGAGTAAGTGTTTTTATGGTCATAATACATGCAGGTTTCATGCCCTCTGCAATATTATTTCCGAATCCCTGCATTATTGGAACCCGCAAGTTTGCAATGTATGTCGGACCTTAATGTCCGAGGGTTTCGAGAATCCCAAGTCGATAGAGTCTAGGGATGCAGCTCTTAACAAACTATGCAACTGGGTGAGAGGCTTCCAGAAGCTCTCTCCAGGACCATACCTACCTAATGATAGGATGCGTAACATACTAATCCCGAAAACAAGTAAGGAAATAGTGATGACCTAGGCACTATAGGCCCCCATGAGAAGAAGGGGATAATGTCGTATCGGAACTGTTTCCGTCTGTGCCGGCTGTAGAGCCATTAATATCGACATCTTCACCACTCTATCAGATGGAATGGACCAATTATGGGCCCAAATGAGAGATCTAATAGAAAACTTTCGCAAACAAGATGAAAAAGAGGAAGCGAAATGCAAGATAGAGCTCTGTGAAGTTCCACTTGTCGCTCCCCAAGGGTCATACAAACGACCCAGAGACCAAGACCTTCCGACATGCTCCAAAACCAATCCCTTGAGGTTTGCAGAGCTTATGCCGATTTTAAACGGCAAACTCTACATCTCGGAGAAGATGGGTGCTGTTCCTTTGGACAAAATCCAGTTTTGGCCAAGCTTTGACACTTTCCCTAATTGTTTCATTCGACTGAGACATGAACCAACATCAAGAAAAGGAACGGAATTGAAGAAGGTCATGATTCTCGACCATGATAAGGCACAGGCTATCTTGTCAAGTAGCCTGAGAAAGGCAGGTTACTCAGTGCCGAAAGTATTCACACTAGGTAACAGACGCCCTTCCTTTCTTGCTCCTGCTTCAATATCATTCCTCTTTACATAGAAGGCATTTAAATCTGTTGCCAAGGCAGTGGAGGCCGGTAGACCATGTCCTACACTCGAGGAATGCAAGCCTCTGTCACTAGCCTTTCCCAGGCAGGAGAAGGAGTGGAAGGAAGTCCACTTAACCTTTTCAGTAGGAAGACTAGACGCGGATGTCGCTAGTCGACAATTTAGGGAGAAACTCCCTAAGCTATCGAGTTTCTCTTGTATAAAGAAAAACAGAAAAAGGAGAGACTTGCAGCCTCCCTATCCCTACAAAACTGCATAGAGTTGTGTTCAACTCACCAAAGTACCCAAGACATGCTCATGGTCTTAGCTAAAATGCATATAGCCACCTTAGTAAAAGATCTTTATGCCTTTATGAAGGCTAGGAGAGCCTGATGGGAGTTTGTGTTCGCTGCCGCAAAAGTGAAACACGAAACCAGGAAGCTGATATCTTCCAACATCTGGGATAAAGACCTCTTTCCAAACGAGGTAGTTTGGAAGGTGATTAAGAATGCCACCACGGAGAACATAAGAGTAAGTCTTCCACGGTTGTAGGTCCCCAACCTGAAAGGAAGACGGAAAACTCTAGAAATATCCCTCGGGTTGTTCAAAAACATCCCACAGTTGCAGTGACCGCGGTGCCACACGCAAACGATTGAATATGTAAACCTGCTGATCAGACGAAGCAAAGAGACACTTCTGGTAGGAGGGAGGTTCCTTCAGGTTCGCTGGACATTCGATCCTTGGGTCCAAGGCCTAAATCACGATGGGACTAGGATGGGAGATAGACATGCCTCCACTATCATTTCCTTAACTCTTCCTACACTCCAAAACCCTCCTGGAAGAGTATACCTTAGAGCTCTAGAGCATACAGGTAGTAAGGAAAGTATAGTCCATCGAATTCCAGGGAAGGCTGTTTGGTGTTCACGAGAAGGACTCAAGAAGACTAAGAGTTATTCTGGACTTGTCGCCACTCAACAAGTTCAAATAAAACAGCAAGTTCAGAATGTTATTCCTTTTGAACATATGGACCCTGTTTCAAAAAGGGGTGTTCGCAGTCTTGTTAGACCTGAAAGATGTCTATTGGCAACTTCCAGTCAGTCACCCCCTCCCCTCCCACCTAGGATTCAAGTTACAGAGGATAACGTAGATCCTAGGAAAGATACTTGTCAGACTACACACAGTCCTAAGAGTCTTCGCAGGATTAGCAGACACAATCATGCAAAAACCAAGCCTAGAAATGGTTCAGGAAACAATATACCTCGATGAAAGGCTGGGGTGGGTAGCACCAGTAGTGGCTAGTCTATGAGCATCCAAGGAAATGATCCAGTTCCCGGAACATCGGGGATGCAAGATAAGCTTCAAGAAGTCTCGGTTCTCTCTAGTTCAAAGGCTTCAATGGTTGAAAAACCATTGAAACCTATGGTCACACCAACTCTCCTTTCACTTGCGAATGTAAAAAGAGATCGCAGGGTCGGTCAAGAGACTTTGGTAATCAGTCAGGATTCCAAGACGCTAACAGGGAGGAGTTATGAACTCTCTCCAGTTCGCAATAATGACAGGCTCAGTGCTAAGAGCACAGCTGAAAGATGCGTTAAGAGTCTGGAGAAGATATGCATCAAACGCTCGAAGAGATCTAAAAAGACCGATATCGGTCCTTCCTTAATCGCTTCCCTAACAAGGGTCAAAGACCAAAAGTCCCAAGACCATGTTGGTCTTGTAATGGATGAGGAAACTCTCTCCATGCATATCAGAACTCCTCAGTCTGATCTGGGACATCGAAGCGATAATGAGACGTCGGAACCGACAAGGCTAGAGAACGTCTCATACAG
>NC_090733.1:55994966-56004966 GCF_036898095.1 Palaemon carinicauda
ATATAAAACCATCTTGAAAGAGAGGGCCTTTACTAGTTCCAAGGTGCCGGCTTTCAGCATAAAGCACCCATCATTTATTGCTGATCCCAAACGTGCCTTCCCCTTTATGGACAAAGGGTTTAAGGCAGCCTTAAAGGCAGTTCAGGCAGAGAAACCTTACCCTACACTTGAAGAGTAGACCATTTTCCCTCGCCTTCCCTTCAGATGATAAAGATTAGAAGGATGTCCATAACACCTTCATAGTTGGGAAGCTAGAGGCAGATATCGCTGGACGGCAGTTCAACGAAGATCTCCCGAAGCTGTCAGAGTTTCTCCTGCGCAGGGAACAGGAGACTAAGGAACGTCTCACTGCTTCCATGTCTCTGCAGACTGGCTTAGAGACTATGGCAAGCATCCCAGACACCCCAGATATGTACATGGTCTTTGCCAAATCTCATTTGGCAACAGTCACCAAGGATTTGTACAATTTTATTAAAGCCAGAAGGGCTAGTAGGGAGTTTGTGTTCGCTTCTGCTACAGTGAAGCACGAACCAAGGAAGCTGATAGCTTCCAATATCTGGGGAAAAGACCTCTTCCCAAGTGAAGTGGTCAAAGAGGTCGTAGATAAAGCCGCTTCGGAGAATAGGAATCTCCTCTCCAAATGGGGCTTGTCCTCTAAAAGGAAATCTTCCACTGATGAGGGTCCCCAGCCGAAGAACAAGTCAAAATGACCAAGAGTGCCCTCTCGGCCAAAGCAACAGCAACAGCTTCCCATGGCCACGATGCCCCAGACGGTGGCACAACCAACCACCACCTTTCAACTGGTGCCCCAAACGCTGGCGACCCAGTCGCCCCGTGTTCACCCCAGTATTTGAAAGGCAATCAACTATATTTAAGCCGAAGTCTCGAGGTTCTTTTTGAGGATCCTCTAGACGCCCCTTCAGAGGTAGGGGCAACAAAGGTGGACGTGGCCAAGGAGGCAAGTCCTCCAACCAGCACTCCAAGTGAGACGTTGCCGGTAGGAGGGAGACTTCTCCACTTCTGGGATCGTTGGACCTTCGATCCCTGGGCCCACAGCCTAATCAAGAAAGGACTAGGGTGGAGTTGGAGCTCAACTCCACCAAACTTCCCTCAATTCTTCCAACACTCGACCCCCATACTGGAAGAATATATTCAGGAACTCTTGAATAAAAGAGTTATACGGAAGGCAAAGTCCATCAGATTTCAAGGAAGGCTATTTTGTTTTCCGAAGAAGGATTCGGAAATGCTCAGAGTCATTTTGGACTTATCACCACTCAACAAGTTCATAGTGAACCACAAGTTCAGAATGTTGACGCTTCAGCACATAAGGACCCTTTTGCCCAAACGGGAATTCACAGTTTCTATAGACATGACAGATGCATACTGGCATGTTCCAATCAACCGTCAAGTTTCCCCTTTCCTAGTGTTCAAACTACAGAAAAGAAAGTACGTTTTCGGAGCCATGCCCTTCGGCCTAAACATAGCCCAAGGGTATCGCTGTTTTCTGCGAGGCCATTTAGCTGGAAGTGCTGTTATCATCTATTCCTTATCCTCTCCGGATGAACACTGGAGAGGGAGTTCCATTATGACGCGTAATTAGACAGATATCTAAACATTAATTAGTTTCCCAGAAAAAAGTGTTGCTCGTAACTTAGTGGCTTCAAGGAATTGTTGGTACTCATAATTTGGGGGTCCTTGGTTAGAGTTTCTCTTATGTGCGACCGATCTCGACAACACTTCATTAGTGAGGTTGGGACAAGGGATTGTGTGGGGGATGGTACGGGTGTGGGGCAGGGGGTTTGTAAGGTGACTGAGCTCCTATCAGCAGCTATCATCTGATTCTCCCTGGTTATGGCTTTTGTGGACAAGGTGATTGGACACTGGTCACATCTGTATATTTTCGGTATCTTTGACTTTGAGACACTTGCCTTCGGTCGCTCATCGGTGACCTTTAAACATGTGCTATTATCATAGGTTTTTTGGGGGGTTTTTGATTGGCTTTATTAAGAGATAAAAGATTGTACAGTATATTGATATCTACACAAATATCATTATGTATATTCTTATTTCTCCATAAAAAAATAAGAAGATAAAAAAAAAATCAAGATTTTTTTCGATATGAACATGTCTGAAATATGTCTTTAAAAATACTTCTAATCATCTGATTCTATAAATGCAAACTTTTTCGGATATGTTTCCAAGTCAGAGGATTATTAAGCAACCAAGTTCCGATTAAAGTATGATGTTCAGTGTGTATGAATAAATCGTTACAATCTCTGAAGTTTATCTTTTAATAAGAGCAGTTTTTTTTTTTATTATATATTCAGATTGGTACTGGGGAAGCGTTACTGAACCATGAAATTGCTGATTTTTAAAAAGTTCAGACATTTTACCCACCCACGAACGATATAATTTATTATATTGCATTTTTGCTTCTTCGATTATCATTATCTCATTTATCAAGAATCAATGATAGAGAAAATGAGCGAATTCCGATGAAATAGACGTAGAGAAAATGTTTTGGCATTAGTCCGGTACATATTTGCATTTTTCTTTTAGCTTCGTGAATAACCTTGGCAAAACTTCATTGTTTTCATATTACTCATACTTGCAATATAACGGTGTCGGTATCGGATCCCAATAGAATCAGTATTTTCTATTTTCAAAATGGCTTTAGCTTTCGCACACGACCACCATAACTATTTATTTCATCTTTACATAACGTTGTTTCACCAATATTATGACTCAGTAGCATGTTCCATAAGTGCTTTAGATCTATGACGTCAGATAATTACTTCAAGGAAAACTATTACTGACATATATCATTAATTTTTGGATTTAAATTAAACAATTGAAAGGAAGATAGGTATATCGCAAACATTAATTCATATATTATTTACCTTAATAAAATACATGGAGCATTCGAATACATAAATACAATGGAACAAAATCAGGGTACTTAGGTACATTATTATCTAATCTTTTTACCTTCGCCAGAAGGTTATTTTTTGATAGGCGTGTATTTATTTGTTCGTATATCTGTGTGCATGTTTATGATTCGCATAACTCAAAAGTTATTAGACCAACTCTCATGAAATTTAGTGGGATGATTTGCCATGACCAGATGACAATTTGGTTAGATTTTGTGAGTGATTGGATAAAAATTCAAGGTCGAGGTCACAAAAAAGTCAAAACTTTTCTTTGTTTTATTGTGGTCAATGTTTATCCGATTTGCATGAAAGTATTGCAAAAGTGTGCATAATCTAATTACTTATCTTTTGACGTGGCGTTGGCGAAGGTATGCGTTCTGCCGAGTTCCCGTTCTAGTTTTTAATGTTTCTCCTTTTTTGAAGGATAATATGGGTTCTGATTTTAAAAGCTTTGCCCGGTTGGAAGCCTCTTTCAATTAGTATGATACTGATTGGAAATTCACTGCCATCGTCTTAACTCTTCAATTGTGCCATAGTCCCATCCTGGGTGCCTTCCCTAGTGTTAGTTGTGAAATTCCTTACTAGACACTTACCTAAAACACATTTTTTTCTTCTGAAATTTTCCTGTTCTTACCTTATTTTGCCATGATACTCAGAGAACGTTTTATTAAAAGCGACGTATCTGGTTGGATAATCTAATATAAGCATTTCTGTTTATTCAACCCTTTTCGTTAGTTCAGCTTTATAATTTCAATATTTAGAATTCATTAATATCATTTCATGTACCGTGTCTACTCTCAGCTCCTTTAAATCTCTTTAAAGGTTCTTGTTATACACACTTGATTGTCCACTATTTTCTTTTTTATACAGGTTATACTTTTGCAATGGCTTTTAATTTGCATTGTATATAGCTTTCATGTTTGCAGTAATACGGAGTAACACTGAATTAATCTTTCACGATGCTACTAAATTTAATTTCTTAGAGAAGTTAAGTATTCTGTCCAAGTATTCGAGTTATCAAATAATGGTCCAGGTCACCAGCAACAACTGCTTTTAGTACATCCTGCTCATTCAGATTGAAATACCTGCCCTTAAACAGTTTTAAGTCAGAATGTGTACATTCTAAGTTCTCTGATTATACCTTTATCGCCAACCGAAGTATTGAACTTATGTAGTTAGTATATGTTTACCGCAAAAGAGACTAACTTGTATCAGGAAAATGAAGAACATGGTAATAAATAAGAGCTTGGTCCATTTATTCAAATGACTTTATTATTGAACAATGACCACGGTCAATCTGAAATGAACATAAAACATATTTAGAATAAATGATGAACAATGTATATAACTCAAATGAACATAAAACATATTAAGAATAAATGATGAACAATGTATATAACTCAATGTTTATAACCCTCTATCTCCCCCCAAGTTTATAAACGGCCTTTTAAAATGTCTCTCGTGGAGGTCGGTTTAAAACTGATGTCAAAACATTGGGTGGCAATTAAACGTCCAAATTATAGGTTCATGAACACTAAACTCCCGCTAGCACGTGAAGGAACGGAAACTTGAAAAAACAATTATTGTCATGTGTTGATCATGATGACACTATAGCTAGTTCATCTCGAAATCACAGTGCCATGCTGGCGGTCGACGGGTACGACTGGACTTGCGTTGCTCCAAATTTGGCATGGCAGGAGTTAACTGCGATGGAGAGTTTGTGCTATCATTGTGAGGCGGAATCTCTGCTTGATGATTCGCAGTGTTACCGAGGTCGTTGGGATAGCATTCCGGAGCAGCAACATCAAAATGAATGTTAGGGGTAGTACCACTTGGTAACGGCAAAGTGGTCAATGGAAGAGTACCATGTGTGTCCGGATTTTGGGTTGTCGGAATGGTGTCCTTCGCAATGGTCTCAGACGATTTAGTGGTCGAAGGATTGGCAATAGGTACAATCTGATTCCGATTATAGTCATCTCTAATTGTACGGACTTCTGGAATACTCCTGACAGGCACGTATTGTCTCAAAAACTTCCGGTTCCTTAGCGTGACCCTACCAGAGCCATCAACTCTGACGACGTATTGGTCGAATTGGCGGACTTCTATGATGACACCGGTTTTGTCCCATTTCAGGGGGTGATTTCCAGTTTGATTTTGGATGCGAACCCGGCCACCTACGGACAGTGGGGGTAGTCTCTTAGTGTGCTCTGATAAACGCTCTCCCTGTTTAAGGTGTCGATGTCTTAGGGCCTCCTCTCTTGCATCGAGTGTTTCCTTCCACGTGTCGTGGGGACGGTACCTGCCGGGCGGGACAGGTATGAAGTCTCTGATGGGATGACCAAATACACATATTGCAGGAGATAACTTGGTATCTCTGTCAGGTGTGTTCCTGTATTGGAGCATCGCACGTTGGAATTCATCAGTGTTGAGATCACCGTTACTGCCCGTGTTGTCCGCTATAAGACGCTTGACAGTTTTGACGCCTATTTCGGCTCTGCAATTACTATGTGGGAAGGCCACAGAGGAAAGGCGGTGATGGACTCCCCAGTCCTTTAAAAACTGCCTAGTTGCCATCGCTGTAAATTCAGGTCCACCATCAGATGTCAATTCATCCGGAATCCCAAATGTTACAAATGTTCGGCGTAGTGAAGTTATAAGACCCTCTGCACCGTTCGAAGATCGTTCAACTATGGGCCAATTCGAGTATCGATCAACTATAACTAAATATCCAACTCCTCGGTAGTGAAAGTAATCTGCACAAACACATTGGAACGGGTAGTCTGGAGATATAAGGGGTGTAGGCGGAGCACTAGGATTCGAAGGCGCGATGCGATTGCAGTGGTTGCATCCAGCTCGAAGTGCTGTTATAGCGGGTGTTATCCCTGGCCAAAACACAGATGACTCTGCTCGCGATACCATAGAGGTAATTCCTTGATGTGCTGAATGAAGAGATGTGAGAATTTCCTGACGAAGGGCTGGAGGAATAACTATACGCTCCTTGTATAGTATCACACCATCAACAGTGTAGAGATGCTCGCGGAATTGAAAATACTCTCGAAGATGTACAGGAAATTCTTGGCGAGACTCTGGTACTCCGCATTCTATAAGGCTGAGCAGTTCATGCATGTTATCGTCACTACTTGTGGCAGTGCGAACTCTGTCCCAGGTGACTGCTCTCACGTTAAGTGAGTCAAGTGAGCATACTGCTGATGCGGTGATACAAGTATCAATATCATTGTCAGTGGAAACAGAATATGCTGATGGCAATTTGTGTAGGGGAACATTTCTCACGGAAGGTACACTGTCAACTGATGCAATGTCATCTTGAAGCGATAGCTTTTCAGATTTTCCAGTTGGGTGGCGCGATACTCCATCTGCAGCGAGATGCTTGACCCCTGGGACATGAATCATGCGAAATCGATAGCGGAGGGACTTTTCCTTCAAGTTTCTGAGACGTGAATTTGATATGTCCTCCAATGATCTGTCACCAAATATTTTCAACAGGGGTTTATGGTCTACTGCGACCACAAGATCTTCACAGCCAAGAACAAAGTATCTTGCCTTATCAAGAGCATCGACGACTGCCAACGCTTCACCTTCAACTGGTGCATATCGAGACTCAGCTGCATGTGTGAACCTACTTCCGACAAGTGTGATCTTCCAACCAGTGCGACAACAAAACGGTCGGTAGTCTGGACAGTCGCAATGTTTCTGGAACAGCCAGAATCCAATTCCTGATTTTGACCAATCGGTGGCGAGACAGGTAGGTTTTGTCTTATCAAAAATTCGCACGCCTTCTTCAATTTCGTTGATAATGGCAGTTTTAGACTCCTCAAAGAGTGCATTAATATTGTCATTCCAGGTGAATGGTGTTCCTGGTTTCAATAACTGTCTGAATGGTAGCATTTTGTCGGTCATGCTGAAAGCATACGATACTTGGTTTACTAAACCAAACCAAGATCTGACATCGGTGATATTTCTTGGGGTTGGAAAGTCCATAATTGCATTAAGATATCTCGCACATGGGCGAACTGTGTCTGGGGTTATTTCGAATCCAGCGAATTCAGCTGTGTCTTCTGCGAAACGAAATTTGTCAGGGTTGAGTGTTATGCCGTGTGTTCCACATATGTCGAGCCATTGTACAGCTTGGAAAAAACTCTCCTCCATTGAGTCAGACCAAAGAAGAACATCGTCGACACATTTAGTTTTGTTGGGTATCTCGGCAACTATTTCATCATACCGTCGAGTATATCCGTCGCCAGAAGCAATATACCCTTGAGGGGCTGTTTTATAACGATAGCGTCCCCAAGGAGTGATAAACGTAGTTAAGTGACGGTCAGATTCCTGAATCGGTACACTGTGGTATCCGTTCCAGGCATCAAAGACGGTTTTCTTTTTTCCTTGTGGTACTGACCTTGCTTGGTGAAATGGAGAAGGCGTATGATGCGTTTCTCTCTTAGCGTGCACATTGAGAGGCTGAAAATCAACTGTTCGTCGAGGTGTGCCATTTTTCTTAGCACATACAACCATCCGATGGCACCAAGTTACTGGTTCTCCGATTGGGACAGGTTCAAGGACACCAAGGCGGACGTCCTGGTCAAGTCCAGCTTTAACTTCCTCTTGCCAGTGTAACGGCACTGGCACTGGTGTGTGACGAGCAACAGGATCAGCATTCGGATCGATCATCAGCTTCATTGGGGGTACATCCATTAGTGGTAACGGTTGGTGGTCACATACGTTGAATGTACTTGATTCGTAGTACTTCAAGAGGTAGTCCTTTAGTTTAGACCGGTTGGACTCGGTTGCACTGAACGGTAATTCTGTAGGCGGCGGAGGTGGTAGTTGACGTTTTGGGCAGTCACACTGATTGGCTAGTCCACTAACGCTTCCTACTCCATTGTTGGTGGCATCCGGAGTTTCCGATTGTGTGTCATAGATTTCACCAATAGTCGGAAAACTATCCGATATCATGCCAAGGGCGATGCAGGCTTCCCTACTGATGAAGAGCTTATCCGAGTTGTCGGTGACATATGTCATTTGTCTAGTCTCAACAAGGTTCCCCTGCTCATCTGTTCCTGATATACAAAGGATTGTGGCACCGAGGATTTTAATGCCTCTGTTATTTGCAGCGTGCATTTTCATAGTTACAGGAATGAGGTCACTTTGCTTGAGGCCAAGTTTGTGGATGACCTTGATACCTGCGAGACAGCTTTGGCATCCAGTGTCTGCCATTGCAGATATACGAACAGCATGTGTACCAGCTTGAAGGTGAAAACCAAAGGTTTCGTAATCCTTAGGGGACGTTCTGATTGTCAGATTTATGAAAGGTTGAGATTTGGAAGGTCTCTTTATCCAAGTATCAGATAAGTTGTCATACAGATGGTGGTCCAAAGCCAATGTCTTGTTGGTGTGTCGTTTCGAGATTGATGATACGCTGCACAAGGTGTTGAACACCGCATTCTCGTAGTCATTGGCATTGTGAGCACTGGGTCTCACTTTTGGTTCGCCCTTACTACGGCAAACACTCTCGAAGTGATTTTCTCGGTTGCAGTGTTCACATCTATGACCGTAAGCTAAACATTCTGATTTTCTTGCACGTGCAGGAGTGTTTTTACCATGTCCTTTCTTGCCACAGTATGAGCAAACTTCGTTTTTATCTTTGACAGCGGTTTGTTTTGCCTTTCTGTATGAACTACTGGCCGCTGCTTGGACCTCATGAGAGTCTAATAGTCGGGAGGCAGATCGTTTACCAGATTCTTTAGCTTCGACAAACTGTGCAACTTCTTCCAATGACATGTCCTGATTCTTATCACCAAGTAGATCTAATTGTATTTCAGGGTCACAAATGCCGCGTGCTAATACGTCTCTCACTATTGTGTCAGTATAATTTACATTAACGTTGCATCCTGGACATTTTATCAGGAATTTGCAAACACTAGCCTGTCCTATAAGTCGTGCGCAGAAACGTCATACAGGCTCATCACGGTCTTGACGCATGTTGTGTAGAGTCACACGAGCTACCATGGTGTTTTCCTCTCGAACTGCCAGTTTTTTTATTGCTCCCATCACTTCTACTTCAGTCTTGTTAGTAAGACTGCCACCAGCTGATCGTGTTAAGTCTTTTCGAAGTTGTTCTTCGCAGCATCCTAGAAGCTGTACCACACGATCACGGCCCTCAATTTTAGTTGCGTTTACATAGTCAGACCATCGTGATTGAAAATATGCCCATTCTTCACTTGTTCCCGCTGTCGATATTATGGGTCTTTTAACTCTTTCTACTTTGGCAGCTTGTCCAGGAGCATGTGTGGTGCAGTGAGCAGTTATGAGTGCAGCTACGATGGCGGCCTCAAGGTCGTCCGTGACGTAATCACAGCCTGGTATTGGACATCCTACTGCTGGCATTTTGATTAGTTCTTAGGCCGTGGTCATAAATAAGAGCTTGGTCCATTTATTCAAATGACTTTATTATTGAACAATGCCCACGGTCAATCTGAAATGAACATAAAACATATTTAGAATAAATGATGAACAATGTATATAACTCAAATGAACATAAAACATATTAAGAATAAATGATGAACAATGTATATAACTCAATGTTTATAACCCTCTAGGTAAAATCAAAATGGCCCAATGGATTTTGTAAATATTTTAATACTTTTGTTCTTTTTATGCCTACAAAAATTCCTGTATCGATAGCTATTTGACTGAATTTTAGAAAACTGTCTTTGTAATAATATCATGATCTTATGCAATAACTTAATAATTAGCTTTTAATTAGCTTTCGTTTCATGATATCAGTAGGAGTAAAACAAATCTATAATTTCTAATGGTGTGCTTGATTCAACACAGTATACGCTTGAGAGCAATAATTTAAATGCTTCTATGTTTGATGGCATCTCTGACTGTTAACCTTAGTAATGGGGACTTAATTCAATCTGTATTTTAGTTCCACACGCACATCATTGAGCTGACTGTAGTTTGAAAATACTGGGAAACAATGAGTGAATGTTCAGACACTAGAATATTCGTGTGAATATTGATTACTACCACATGAAAACGTTAAATCC
>NC_090733.1:56012466-56014966 GCF_036898095.1 Palaemon carinicauda
TGGGTGATAAAGATGGGAGAACTGATAGGGGTTTGTTTGCAATTATTGTAAGAAGGAAGGCCACATGATTAGCAATTGTCCAAATCCTGCATGTAAGAAGGGAAAAGTAACTGAAAACAGACCTCCAGTTAAGATGTTCCCAGGACACAAATCAGACACTGGTAAAGAGTCTGCAATGCATTGTGTATCACAGGATAAGAATTTGTTTGAAAAATTCATTTGTAACGGTACAATATCATTGCACAGTAATGATAAACCCATTAAAGTAAGAATGTTAAGGGATACAGGTTCAAACCAAAGCATTTTAATTAAAAGTGCTGTTCCAAATCTCACATTGCTTGATGAAAATGTCATAGTCAGGGATTTAACAGACGCTAAACTATTGCCACTTACAGAAGTGTTCATGGATTGTCCGTATGTAACTAGTAAAGTAAAAATAGCTGTTAGAGAAGGGAATTTCCCCTTGCCAAATGTACAAGTGTTACTTGGTAACGATCTTGCTGGAGAACTGTTGTTACCCAATCTGATAATGTATGAAACTCCTGGAATAATAGAGGAAAGTGAAAATGAAAAGGAGTCAAAAGTGGAGGGTTGTGTTAATATGACGACCCGCAGTATGGTTAATAATGATAGAGTGAAAGTAAGTGTACCTAATCTCGCAGATAAAGTAAAAATGAACAAGAAAAGCCTTGTTAAGTTACAGAGAGAAGATCCAACTCTAAAGGGTGTTTATAAGCAAGCATTGGAGAAAGGAATGGAAAAGGTACCAGGGTATTACTTTAAGGATGACTTACTTTTTAGGTTATATAGATCTCCTAGGCTGGGTAATGATGAAACATGGAGTGACAGAGAACAGTTGGTAGTCCCTCATGATTTACGTAAAGATTTATTGGAGCTCGCTCATAATGTTTATTCACATTTTGGAATTACTAAAACTTACAACCGTTTAGCTTATGATTTTTTCTGGCCTAAAATGAAGGCTGATGTTGTAAATTTCATTAAACATTGTCATATTTGTCAAATTGCCGGTAAGCCTAATGAGGTTATACCAAAGGCACCTTTGAATCCTATTATTGTACCTCATGAGCCATTCCATCGAATTATCATTGATTGTGTAGGTCCACTGCCAAAGACAAAGAAGGGCAATCAATATCTTGTGACTATAATGTGCCCTACCTCACGATTTCCCTATTGCACTTCCAGTCAGGAATATTTCCTCTAAAAATGTTCTTAACCACTTACTCAAAGTATTTACAACTTACGGGTTTCCTAAGGAAATCCAGTGTGATAGGGGCACTAATTTTACTAGTGATGTTTTTCAGAAAACTATGAATGAGTTGTGTATAAAACAGTGTCTCTCATCTCCTTATCACCCAGAATCTCAGGGAGCATTAGAACGGCATCATCAGACTTTAAAGTCGTTGCTTAGGAAGTTTTGTATTGAATCTGAATCTGATTGGGATGAAGGCATAGACTATTTACTATTTGTAATTAGGGAAGTACCTTCTGAGTCTCTAGGTGTATCACCTTTTGAAATGCTATATGGTCGTAAAGTACGTGGTCCTTTACAAGTAGTTAAAGATAAGTTACTTGACAAGTATAACGTAGAGGCTATAACAGTGAGTCAGTACCTACAGAAATTAAAGGGAAATATTAATAAAATTCCTAAATTTGCTCTAAACAACTTGTGTAAAAATCAAGAAGAGATGAAAATTAGGTATGATAAAATCAGTAAAGATAGGAAGTTTAATGTGGGAGATTTAGTCATGGCCTTCTATCCCATTACTGGTTCTCCTTTTAAAAGCAAGTTTTCTGGCCCTTATGTTATACAGAAACGTTTAAATAATCAGAATTATATCATAAAAACTCCAGATAGACGTAAAAGCACTGTTAGTCCATGTCAATATGCTTAAAGAATATCATTGCCGATTCCTCTGCTGCTCTATTTTTGTTCCAGAGACACTGTTGTTGTAAAACAAAAGTCCACCACCTTAAAGGATGTAAACTACTTAGGCCTAGATGAAATCCCATCTTGGGCTGACTTTTCTAATAAAGAAATCTTAGAATCTCTTCCACAGTATCTACAGCACCTAAATGAGGAGCAACGGTGTGATATTGAGAATCTGCTACGACAGTATGAAGATGTATGCAGTGATAATCCCCGAGAATGCAGTGTTATTTCTCACGACATCGAGTTATTGCCAGGAACTCGTCCTATACGACAAAACTACTATCGAATCAATTTTGAAAAACGGAAGGTAATGCAAGAAGAGGTAGAGTATCTACTGAAGCATAAACTTGCTGTGCCTAGCAAGTCTCCTTGGCTTCTCCTTGCTTACTAGTGCCAAAGTCTAATGGTAAGGTCAGGTTATGTACAGACTTTAGAAAATTAAATTCGGTAACCATAAAAGACAGTTATCCCCTACCACGTATTGATGATATACTGGACTCCATTGGTAAGTCGAAATATTTAACCCAAGTAGATATGCTGAAGGGATAT
>NC_090733.1:56018878-56063878 GCF_036898095.1 Palaemon carinicauda
CCGCATCCAGACTTCATTCATCGCCACCTTATTATAAGTTCGAGGTGTTGGGGTTAGCGTACAACTAAAGTCATCATCAATACTGACTTTATTAAGTAGAACATAACTCACAAAAGCAAATGGCCATTGGCGAACCTCAGGCCGGCAGAATACAAAATAAGGAAAAGTATGAAACGTTATAAAAGTACAGATGACGCTAGGGTACAAAAGTATTGGAATCTATGGGAGAGGATTCAATCTTTTATAAGGCAAAATATTAAGCAAACAAAATAAGAAATGAGACTCTGTTATATACAATAGTACAATAATAATAATAAATCAATATATGACAAAGGGGTTAGCTACTGAAAAGTAATTGTCCAGTGACTACTCTCCTCTTGGTAAGGGTAGAAGAGACTCTTTAGCTATGATAAGCACCTCTTCTAGGAGAAGGACACCCCAAAATCAAACCATTATTCTCTATTCTTGGATAGTGCCATAGCCTCTATACCTTGGCTTTCCACTGTCTGGGGCTATAGTTCCCTTGCTTGAGGTTACACTCGGGCACATTGTCCTATCTTATTTCTCATACTTTTTTTTTGAAGTTTTTATAGTTTATATATAAAAGATTTATTCTAATGTTGTATTTGGGCTCAAGCCATGTCGTCCTGATGGAAGTTCCTAAAAGGTAGCTTCCTTGGGTATATATAACTATGGCGATATTCCCAGAGAATTTACCTTAAGGTACTCAGAATTCTAACTCCTGGAGCGAATATCCCTAATAAAAGAACCAGGGATATCGCGAAATATCAGAGGACGTATTCTTGACACGCCACATAGAAATCTGCACCCCGAACAGAGTTAACACTTCGAAGGGGTCAATTGGCAAGAAAACGAAAACGAGAAAGAAAGGAGAGCCGCTCGCAAGGTATCTCTCCTCTCCCGTTTCGTAAGCGTGCATTGCGCCGCTCACGGCGCCATCTGTATTCCTTTTTGCGTAGCTCAACAACTCGGTGTTTTTTCCCTGTGTTTCTCGCAATTCTTGGATTATCTCAACTTATAATGCTTTCTCCAACTTCTTCTGCTTCTGATAAGTTGAGTATTATTTCTTTTATGTATAAATGTAAGCTCTTGGTAATTTTAAAAGTGATTTGATAGTGATATCGTTGTTACAAGAGCTGTTGCCTACTGGAGGCGTCCTGGACGCTGTCGCTCGCTAGGTATGAGTTATTTAGTTAGCCAGAGCGACGTTCCCGGCTGTTTCGCTTTAATAATTTTAGCTGTTTAGCGTTACATAGGATTTCTTTATATGATGCTTTTAGTATTTTTGTTTTGGCGAAGGATTTGTCGATTCTGGCCTACGCTAGACCTTGTAGCCTAGTCGTTTGGCCCTAGTAGGCCTACTTTCCTGCATGATATTCAGATTTCCGAGTGTTTTAAAATTTTATTGAAGCTTTAGGCAGTTTTATACATTTAAGATTATGTAGATTTCTTCCAAGATAGTATACGAGTGAGTTTTGGTGATTTAGGTAATCGATTCTCTTTGCGCCTAGGCCAGTTGTCTATGGGGCCTTAGTATACTTTCTCACACTCCCCGGTTGCTCTCTTCTCTTCGGAGAAGGTGTGCAATCCCTTTCCCTCTGTTTAAGCCTTGGGCTTAACCCTAATGGTTTATCTGAATTGACTTTAGATATAACTATATTAGGGTGTTTCTGTTCCTTCCTGTTTCCAGTAAGTCTGGCTTCAGGGAGGGGGAAGGACATCAGAGTTCTTAGTCTGAGTCTGTTTATGTCTAGCTTGTGGTTGAGATTCCCTCGCTAGACTGACAACAGACATAGGAGGCTTAGCCTCCTTAGTTCACTTTCGAAGGTTTCTGTACGAGATGATTCCTTCTTCTTGTGATCTAGCAGACTAGTCCTGTGTTGTTGTTCTCGGTGTGGAGGATAAGATCCTCTTTTCTGTGAATAACAACGCCTTCCTTGCTTTGGTTCCGCGGGAGTTGGCAAGTATTGCTGGCCTCCCTCCTCGGATCTCCCCTAGGCTAAGATGAGTTTTCTTGGCTGCGGGTGATTCATTATTAGAGCAAGGTTGGCAGGACCCTCTTCTCCCTTTCCCCCTCTTTTCTTTGTGATGGCCTAGCCATTGCATTCCTGTCCGTCATTCTACATCTGTACCTAGCATAGGTTAGGATGTGGGGTTGATTCAGTCCCTTGCCGGCCGGCACAAGGGTCTTCTGCTTTGAGTGCTGCCCAGACCTCCCTTGGTCTCTCATCCATGTTTGTCTGTAGAGCCAGATGACATTGGTCAGGAAGCCTGAAGTTATATTCTCCCCTTCCTTATGTGCACTCTTTTGGGTTGCCGGGTTATGAGGTAGTACAGTCTCTTATCCCGGCATCCATTCTGTTTTTCTTCTAGTGTTGTACCCTAGCCCGGCTGCCGGCCTGAGTGGCCGGCAGCCGGGCAGTCGGAGTTCTCTGGTTCTTTTGCTGCCGGCCGGCATTGGTTGTATACCTTTGCCAGCCGGCTATATATCACACCATTGTCTGCTGGCCGCTATGATTGGTGGCCGGCAGCCGGGTGCTATCTTGTGTAGTTGCCGGCCGGCACATGCATTTGAACAAGCGTTCTTCCACCTTATAGTTCTTAAGTAGTATACTTTGGAACTAGTTAAGGTGTGTGCCAGCCGGCACATTACCTTCTATACTGTAGCCAGTATTTTTCAGTATAGTATATACTGTAGGGAGAAAACTATAGTATAGTATTTGTTCCAACACTAAGTTTTTTCTAACACTTTTGTGTTGTCTCGCACAACCCTTTGGTGTAACCTTACAGATAAAGAGAGTTCTTTCTTGTCTACTATCCAGCATTTTAAAATAATTTTTTTGGTGTGAGCTACACCTGTTTCCTCTGGAAATTATTCATTGGTTGCTCTAGAAAAGATTAACCATACGATTTTATTATCTGGAAGATTGCAGCAATTGACTGTGCGGGAAATACAAGTGTGTGTCTTTCCTTTCTAGTTTATTTGTGCTAAGCTATGTATATCCAGTGATACGTAGTTCACTTGATACTCATGGAATTTTCTTCTCTTTATAGGAGGACCATCCGAAGTGTGGAAGCGTTTTCTGCAACGTCCGCAGCAAGAACTTCTGCGGACATGATTTGTGTAAGAGGCACGCAGCATGCGCAGTCTCTAAAGGTGATCTCCAGTATTGGGACCCGCAGGTATGTACCGTGTGCACAAACCTGATTACTGAGGCTTTTGATTCCCATAAGACGGCGGAGTCAAGGGACGCAGCAAGGGAGAAGCTTCGTACCTGGGTAAGGGGCTTTCAGAAGAACACTTCTGGGCTCTATCTTCCAAGTGAGAAGATGAGGGCTTACCTTTTCCCCAGGGCGTCAGCTGATGCAGTGATTCCCCAGCCTCAAGTGGAGATACCAGTGGTTCAGATCCCTGTGGATTCTTAAGTCGCGGACGCCCAGCAGGACATCCAATTGGTCGATAGGATGTCGGAGGTGTCCGAGCGTCTGGAAGATGACCTTCTGGCAGAAGACCAGGATGAAGAGCAGGCTCCAGACAATAAAGAGGAAGAGGTCGACGAGGTGTCGGCTACTCCGGTTCAGGCCCCTGAACCTATTCCCTCAACATCGTCCTCTCTCCCAGATGAGCTGGGAAAGACCCTTTCCTCCATCGTTGGAATGATCCAACAGATGCAGAGGGAGAATAATGAGAAGGCGGCTGCAATGGAGCTGGAGATGCGGAGACTTGCAGCATCACGTGGGCCCCAGAAGAAGCTCAGCGTGAAAGACCTTCCCTTGTGCTCAGATGTTAACCCTTGGAAGTATGCTGAGCACATGCCTATGACGACAGGAAAAATCGTCATTTCGGAAAAGTTGGGCTCAGTCCCCTTTGAGGAGGTTGAATTCTGGCCCAGCAAGGAATCGTATCCGGACTGTTATGTCCGTCTAAGGAAGGAACCAGCCTCAAAGGAAGAAACAGAGCCGAAGGAGGTCATAGTTTTGGACCACGCCAAGGCTCAAGCTTTATTGTCAAGCTCGATGAAAGAGAGGGGCTTCTCAAACTCAAAGGTACCTGCTTTGAGTAAGAAGCACCCTTCCTTTGTGTCCTCTCCTTCTAGAGCCTTCCCCTTTATGCAGAAAGGGTTTACAGCTGTGCTGAAAGCAGTCGAGGCAGGTAAGCCATGCCCCTCCTTGGAGGAGTGTAAACCTCTGTCTTTGGCCCTACCCATGGACCACAAGGACTGGAAGGATGTCCATCTTACCTTCTCAGTCGGGAAGTTGGAGGCTGATATTGCCGGACGTCAGGTGAGAACCTCCCCAAGCTGTCTGACTTTCTTTTGCGAAGGGAGCTTGAAACAAAAGAAAGACTTGCTGCCTCAGTGTCTCATCAAATAACTCGGTGAGAACCTCCCCAAGCTGTCTGACTTTCTTTTGCGAAGGGAGCTTGAAACAAAAGAAAGACTTGCTGCCTCAATGTCTCATCAAATAACTCGAGACAATGGCAAGTGACCCCAAGGTCCATGAGATGTTCATGGTAGTGGCTAAGACACACCTAGTCACAGTGACGAAGGACCTTTATAGCTTCGTCAAAGCTAGGAGGGCCTTGTAGGGAGTACGTGTTCGCTTCGGCTGCGGTGAGGCACGAGCTAAGGAAGCTAATCTCCTCCAACATTCGGGGCAAAGACCTCTTCCCTAGTGAAGTGGTCAAGGAGGTTGTAGATAAGGCCGCCACGGAGAATAGAAACTTTCTCCAGAAGTGGGGCCTATCCCTCAAGAGAAAGTCTTCCCCGGATGAGGGTCCCCAACCAAAGAGGAAGACTAAGAAGACTAGGCTACCCTCTCGGCCAGCCAAGCCATTCAGACAGCAGCAGCAACAGCAATTTCCTATGCCTACAGTGCCCCAGATGGTGGCACAAACCCCGACCACGTACCAGTGGGTACCCCAAGCCGTGTTGACGCAGTCTCCGGCATTTAAGCCAGCGTTCGAAGGGCAGTCAACTACCTTTCGAGCGAAGCCTAGAGGAGCAGTCAGAGGCTCGTCTAGACGCCCCTCAAGGGGAAGGGGATTCAGGGGTGGTCGCGGTCAGGGAGGCAAGGCCTCAGGGTAACAGCAGTCAAAGTGAGATGATACTGGTAGGAGGGAGACTTCAGAAGTTTCGGGATCGGTGGACCTTCGATCCCTGGGCCCACAGCCTACTCAAGAATGGACTGGGTTGGAGCTGGTACAGCACTCCACCCCCGTGCCCTCAATTTTTCCAACATTCCACCCCCATTCTGGAGGAGTACATTCAAGAACTGTTGGAGAAAAGGGTAATCCGAAGGGTAAAGTCCATCAAATTCCAAGAGAGGCTGTTTTGTGTCCCCAAGAAGGACTCAGAAAAACTCAGAGTCATTCGGGACTTGTCGCCACTCAACAAGTTCATTGTGAACTGCAAGTTCAAGATGCTAACACTGCAACACATAAGGACCTTACTGCCCAAGAGGGCATTTACCGTCTCCATAGATTTGTCAAACGCCTATTGGCACGTTCCAATCAATCGTCAACTCTCCCCCTACCTAGGGTTCAAGCTACATCGAAGACTCTACGCCTTCAGAGTCATGCCATTCGGGCTAAACATTGCCCCAAGGATCTTCTCAAAGCTTGCGAGCGTAGCTCTCAAACAATTACGCCTAAAAGGAATCCAGGTGGTAGACTACCTGGACGGCTGGCTAATGTGGGCAGCATCCAAGACAGAATGTTTGCAAGCTTCCCTACAGGTGATCCAGTTCCTAGAGTATCTAGGCTTCAAGATCAACAGAAAAAAGTTTCGACTTTCTCTGTCTCAAAAGTTCCAGTGGTTGGGAATCCACTGGGACCTAGTGTCACACCAACTCTCCATCCCGGCGAAGAAGAGGAAGGAGATAGCTGGTTCTGTCAAGAGACTTCTGGATTCCGAAAGGATATCAAGACGCGAACAGGAGAGAGTGCTGGGTTCTCTCCAGTTTGCCTCAGTAACAGACCCGGTGCTAAGAGCACAGCTAAAGCATGCAACCGGAGTTTGGAGAAGTTATGCATCAAACGCGCGAAGAGATCTGATAAGACCAGTTCCGCTTCGTCTACGTACGCTTCTCAGGCCTTGGTCCCAAGTCAGGCAACTAAAGAAGTCGGTACTTCTTCAGCCACCTCCCCCCTCATTGACTATTCACACAGACGCCTCGAAGGAGGGGTGGAGAGGTCATTCTCATCGGAAGAAGGCCCAAGGGACTTGGTCCAATCTATTCAAGACATTTCACATAAACTTTCTGGAAGCTATGGCAGTACTCCTTACCTTGAAGAAAGTCTCCCCTCGGCGCTCGATCCACATAAGGTTGGTGCTGGACAGCGAGGTGATTGTGAGATGCTTGAATCGACAAGGATCGAGGTCACCACCACTCAACCAGGTGATGTTGGCCATCTTTCGACTGGCGGAAAAGAAGAAGTGGTACCTGTCGGCAGTTCACCTTCAAGGAGTCCTCAATGTGACAGCGGACGCTCTATCCAGGTTCACACCAATAGAGTCGGAATGGTCCCTAGACGCAGGATCATTCTCCTTCATCTTGAGTCAAGTCCCAGAATTGCAGATAGACCTCTTTGCGACGAAAGACAATAAGAAGTTACCCCTTTACGTGTCCCCGTACGAGGATCCCTTGGCGGAAGCAGTGGACGCGATGTCCCTCGACTGGAACAGATGGTCCAGGATTTACCTGTTCCCTCCTCACAACCTTCTGTTGAGGGTCCTCAACAAACTGAGATCTTTCAAGGGAGTAGCGGCAATAGTGGCTCATAAGTGGCCGAACAGCGTGTGGTTCCCTTTGACATAGGAACTACGGCTGAAGTGTCTACCGTTACCAGATCCAGTTCTGACCCAGCGAGTTCAGAAGTCGACTGTCTGCGCTTCATCACAGAAAACCCGGAACCTGCAGCTCATGATTTTCTCTCCCTAGCTGTGAGAAAACGTTTCGGGATTTCGAAAGACAGTATAGACTTCCTAGAGGAATATAAGTGCAAATCTACTAGAAGGCAATATGAGTCATCATGGAGGAAATGGGTGGCCTTTGTCAAGGCGAAGAATCAGCAAAAGATCTCGACGGACTTCTGCTTATCTTTCTTCATCCACCTCCATGGTCAAGGGTTAGCAGCCAACACAATATCAACGTGTAAATCTGCTTTGACAAGACCCATTTTATATGTCTTCCAGGTCGACCTCGCGAACGATATTCTTAATAAAATTCCGAAAGCCTGTGCTAGGCTCAGACCATCAGCACCTCCAAAGCCCATTTCATGGTCTTTAGATAAAGTTCTTCATTTCGCTTCGCTGTTGAACAATGAGGAGCGTGCTTTAAAGGATTTGACCCAAAAAGTTATTTTCCTATTTGCACTCGCGTTGGGGGCCAGGGTTAGTGAAATTGTAGCCCTCTCGAGAGAGGAAGGTCGTTTTCAGTTCTTGCATGGGGGAGAACTGAATCTGTTTCCGGATCCTACGTTTCTCGCCAAGAACGAATTACCCACCAACAGGTGGGGTCCCTGGAGAATCTGCCCTCTGAAAGAAGATGCATCTCTATGTCCAGTGGAATGCCTAAAGGTCTATCTTCGTAGAACTTCAGACTTCAGGGGTAGTCAACTATTCAGGGGAGAAACATCAGGCTCAAATTTATCACTGAAACAACTTAGGGCGAAAATCACCTATTTTATTCGCAGAGCGGATCCAGACAGTACACCCGCAGGTCACGATCCGAGGAAAGTTGCCTCATCCTTAAATTTCTTCAATTGTATGGATTTTGAACATCTTCGTTCATACACTGGCTGTAAGTCTTCCAGAGTGTTCTTTCGTCACTATGCGAAGCAAGTGGAGCAACTAAAGAGGTCTGTGGTAGCAGTGGGTTGTGTTGTTAACCCTGCTGTTTAACTCTGCGAGGAACAGTGGATTTAATTGGGACGATTAATTCCGGGGTGAGTTTGTAGTTACGAACTGTTCTACAAACTAAGTGTGAGGGCACTGGATTGTCCACATTGACTGTTCCACTTTCAAAGGTGAACCTAGCATAAGTGCAGACATGTGTGCCGAGCGTTTCCAACGCTAATGTAATTGATTAGTAATACAGACTTTTATAATTTTGATACCTCGGTATGTTAAAAGTGGCGCTAATGTTTTTCTTTCAGATAATCAAGTTTCTGTTTACTATCATGCTTATGCTTATTTGTTGGTTATCCTCCTCTTATATTTATATAATGGTTGTTTAACCTGTTTTATTTATTGTTTGTCAATAAACTAGTTCTTGTGAACCTTGCGTCTCCTTCACCTGTGTCAATTTAGTTGATATAATTTTGCATTACGTTCTATGTATATATATCGGGGATAATTCTAATAGATTGTTCCTTTATGCAAGCATTCTTTGCATTGGTTTATGCTTTCCCTTGGCGGGAGGACTCCATGCCCTGAGGGGACGGTGGCGGATATGCAAGTTTTCCGCCTACTCGGATATAAACCTTTGTCCAATCCAGTATTGAACGGAGAACTGGTCGATATCTCATATTGACTCAGTAGTTCTTTACAAACTATGCTTTACATGATATAGGGTGAGACCACTATATTGGCTTGTCTGTTATTCATACATAGGTATATGTACTCTTCGAGACTTTTCCAGAGTCTAGTAGGACTCTTCCCTGTAGGGGGCAGGAAGCACTAACATGGTCTATGGTTAGTTGAAAAGATGTATGACGGTAACATCTTAGGTCTCTAGGTCTAGTTGGCCGGGAAATACCTTCGGGGAGTAGGCCTACGGCACGTTTTGAGAATCCACAGATACAGTAATGCTCTGGTATACTTCCATCAGGACGACATGGCGTGAGCCCAAAAAACGGATTTTGAGCGAAGCGAAAAATCTATTTTTGGGTGAGATGGCCATGTCGTCCTGATGGACCCGCCCTTCCCTTTCTTTTAAAGGGCTGTAGGTCCCCTCCCTACATACAGTATCTGTAGCACCTCTTGTATCACTACAAGGAATACAGATGGCGCCGTGAGCGGCACAATGCACGCTTACGAAACGGGAGAGGAGAGATACCTTGCGAGCGGCTCTCCTTTCTTTCTCGTTTTCGTTTTCTTGCCAATTGACCCCTTCGAAGTGTTAACTCTGTTCGGGGTGCAGATTTCTATGTGGCGTGTCAAGAATACGTCCTCTGATATTTCGCGATATCCCTGGTTCTTTTATTAGGGATATTCGCTCCAGGAGTTAGAATTCTGGGTACCTTAAGGTAAATTCTCTGGGAATATCGCCGTAGTTATATATACCCAAGGAAGCTACCCTTTAGGAACTTCCATCAGGACGACATGGCCATCTCACCCAAAAATAGATTTTTCGCTTCGCTCAAAATCCGTTTATCATTCTTAGATATCTTATTTCAATTGTTGATTACTTCTCTTGTAGTTTATTTATTTCCTTGTTTCCTTTACTCACTGGGCTATTTCCCCTGTTGGAGCCCCTTGGCTTATGGAATCTTGCTTTTTCAACTAGGGTTGTAGCTTAGAAAGTATTAATAATAATAATTGATATAGATGAACGTGAAGAAAAAATCCCTGAAATGGAAAACCAAGTTGCGAAGCTTACCACATACACAGAAAATTCCACCCAGACCACTGATCTCGCTAAGAAAGTTGATAATCTAGCGATGAACATGGAATCAATTGAGTTAACACTTAAAACACTGATGGACCCAAAACCAGAGAAATTGGCATATGTGTTGGTGTGATGCTGTTATTAACACACATTCGGGTTCCCATCAAATGTCATCTTCAATGTGTTGTAATATTAGACTTGGTAGGATACATCTTCAAGTAAGTCTAGGTAAGTTAACTTTAAAATAGTTTATTCCTTTAAAACAGTTATTAACATCTCCATCACAGGAGTATAGATGGCTTGGTCGGATGACCAATCCGTATGACAACTTAATAAGAACTGGCTAAAATATCACTATCACAGATATCGTATAGTCAGTTTACATAATGTAAACTAAACATTAATATAGGAAGACACCTGCATCCGGTGCGACACAACTCTTTCTCACGGTTCGTATTTGTGTTTATTCTTCATAAAAATGTTACATTGCTGAGGTTTGGCATTCGCATCCTGGTTATGACATGACTATGGCATTTCTCACACTCGCTCCTACTTCCATATTGACCTCTTAGGTCATGTATTTAAACATGTAATTTTACATATATTACATTAGCTCGGACAGCTACCTTCAATTTATTGAATATTTAACAATACGTTAAAAATATGTTTAGTAGGAGTGTGACTGGATATACCGTATATATATATATATATATATATATATATATATATATATATATATATATATATATATATATATATATATATATATATATATATATATATTTTTTTTTTAACTTTAGCCATAAGCAAATGATTAAGGATGAATATTCAAATAGGCACATTAAAAAAAATCCATACTTAACAGACATTGACAAAACAAAGAAAAAAAAAATGCATGATAAATACATATCATATATATGGTACATTGCTAGGAAACGATTATATGGTACTAAAAAAAATAAAATACTGATAGTTGTTACCTTTGTCAAAAATATAGATTATTATAATACGGTAACTAATAAAAAATATTTGTTACCTTGGTAAAGATATAATTTTAGTGCACAAACATGAATTCCTGGTACGTACACGTACCACGGTTTCGTACATACAGTGAAACCTCGTTTATCGCGGTAGGTAGGTTCCAGACCCGACCGCGATAGGTGAAAATCCGCGAAGTAGTGACACCATATTTAGCCTACCTATTTATTCAACATGTATATTCAGACTTTTAAAACCTTCCCTTGTACGTAGTACTGTTAACAAACTACCCTTTAATGTACAGAACACTTAATGCATGTACTACAGTACCCTAAACTAAAACAGGCACAAATATTAAAGGCGATTTTATATCCTGCATTTCCTCTTCACGCTAAAAAGCACGATAAAAAATGGCAACCAATGTTTTGTTTACATTTATCTCTGATCATAATGAAGAAACAAACTCATTTAGTGTACACACATATATATATAGGTTAGTTTTTGCATCCATTATATTGATTATACAGTATGTTGATTTTGTTATTACCAATGTTTTACTTAATTTTTCTTAGGACTTCCAAATGAAATGTTTTTCTTTATGACGCCGCCTGAAACGACGGCGTCATAAAGTACGCTCAGTAAACAACCACGCTCAGAACAAAGAAGGCATTTAACGCGCATGATGAAAGTGATAAATAATATTTACAGTAAAAGCATTTACAAAATATGTTATTACAAATATTATTTACCGTATCTATATAAAATCATACAGTACATACTGTACGTAGCAAAGCAGGAAAACAGAGAGAGAGAGAGAGAGAGAGAGAGAGAGAGAGAGAGAGAGAGAGAGAGAGAGAGAGAGAGAGAGAGAGATTGTTTTACGTAGGTAAATGTAAATTTAAAAAAAAAATATGATAGGTTACAACATGAATACTGTACTCTTAAGACTTTTAAAACCTTCCCTTTAACTTAATGCATACAGTACTAAACTATAAAACAGGCACAAATATTAAAATGTTAGAATATTAAAGTAAAAAATAAAGATTGTTACTGTACTCACCACGAAAGAAGTTCAAGAAAAACTTGAATGATGATGGCGATGAATTTGCTGCACAGTAGAAATGATGATGATGAAGCTGATGATGTCTTCTACTGTGCAGCCAATAATAGTATTTTACGTCTCTTCAGACGGAGGTGTCTTTTCCTGGGACACCTCTTCAACTTCTTCAATTTCTTCCGAAGGCGTAGTAGCAGGAGGAACTGGCTCTTTTTTGCGAGGCTGGAAGAACATTGTGATCGGAAGTTGCTGCCGCTGCTTCTTTTTTCGCTCTAAGAGCAACCTGTAGGGAGTCATGATGTCATCGACCTTGTTGGAGAATTGCATAGACTCAACCATATCCTCGTCCCACTCTTGTAACATTTCTTTCAACTCCTTCGCATGGTTGCAGGCCTTGGCAAGCCGTTCTAATGTTAAGCCCATTTCTTCGACATTTTCTTGGGTCTCTTCCTGCGTTTCACTCTCTTCTTTACTTGCTGAATTCGTCAGGTCTTCTAGGTCTGCGTCAGTTAGCGGCTGGGAATGGCAGTCCAACAACTCGTCGACGTCTTCAGTCGTCATGTCGCCAAACCCGTCACCTCCAATTATCGCAGCCAACTGCACAGATTTGCGTATTGCAGAGTGTTGGATTTCCGACGGAGTAAATCCCTCGTCGTCGTAAACAATCTGGGGCCACAACTTCTTCCAGCTCGCATTCACGGTTGCAGGTTTCATCTCTTGCAGTGCCTTCTGAATATTCTTCAGGCACGTGGCTATGGTGTACTGCCGCCAGTACGCCTTCAAGTTAAAATCTTCATCCTCATCATCTTGGGCAGCATCCACACACGCAACGAGGTCCGCCAAGGTATTCTTCATGTAGAGGGCCTTGAACGCCCTGATAACCCCCTGGTCCATCGGTTGAATTAATGACGTGGTGTTGGGTAGCAGGAACTCAACCTGAATGCCCTCATGCGACAGATCAGTTGCGTGTCCACCAGCGTTATCCATAAGGAGAAGGATCTTGAATGGCAAGCCCTTCTCTACAAGATATTTGCTGACTTGCGGAATGAAACACTGGTGGAACCAGTTGGAGGTCAGCATCTTCGTAATCCATGCTTTTGGATTATGCATCCAGTACACGGGAAGGAGATTCTTGTTTTTATTTTTCAAAGCGCAAGGATTTTTCGACTTATAAATAAGCCCCGGCTTTAGCAAAAATCCAGCAGCATTGCCACACATCACGAGGGTAACGCGATCCTTGAATGCTTTAAAGCCAGAGGCTTTGGCTTCTTCTTTGAACAGGAAAGTTCGCGACGGCATTCTCTTCCAAACCAAGCCGGTCTCATCCATATTAAAGACTTGTTCCGGCTTGTATCCACCTTCGGCGATACAGTGAACCCTCGTTTATCGCGGTAGATAGGTTCCAGACCTGACCGCGATAGGTGAAAATCCGCGAAGTAGTGACACCATATTTACCTATTTATTTAACATGTATATTCAGACTTTTAAAACCTTCCCTTGTACGTAGTACTGTTAACAAACTACCCTTTAATGTATTTAATGTACAGAACACTTAATGCATGTACTAACGTACCCTAAACTAAAACAGGCACAAATATTAAAGGCGACTTTATATCATGCGTTTCCTAAACACGCCAAATAGCACGATAAAAAATGGCAACCAATGTTTTGTTTACGTTTATCTCTGATTATAATGAAGAAACAAACGCATTTACACATCTGTGTATAGGTTAGTTTTTGCATTGATTATATTGATTATTCAGTACAGTATGTTGATTTGGTTATTACTAATGTTTTACTTAATTTTTCTTAGGACTTCCAAATGAAATGTTTTTCTTTATGACGCCGCCTGAAACGACGGCGTCATAAAGTACGCTCAGTAAACAAACTAAGGAATTCAACGTGCATGATGAAAGTGATAAATAATGATATTACAGTAAAAGCTTTTATAAAATATGTTATTACAAATATTATTTACCGTATCTATATAAAATCATACATACGTAGCAAAGCAGGAAAACAATCTACGAGAGAGAGAGAGAGAGAGAGAGAGAGAGAGAGAGAGAGAGAGAGAGAGAGAGAGAGAGAGAGAGTTGTTTTACATACGTAAATGTAAATTTAAAAAAAAATAGCCCCATTTCATATAAAATAGATTACAAATATTTTACTTTATCATATTACAGTAGTCTGTATAATACTGTAAAGTTCAGTACAGTATGTTGTTGTTATAGTCGTGGCGATGAAATTCTCACGAATCAAAAACACGCCATTTGATTACAACAGCTGATTCATTCTCTCTCTCTCTCTCTCTCTCTCTCTCTCTCTCTCTCTCTCTCTCTCTCTCTCTCTCTCTCTCTCTCTCTCTCTCTTCGTGTTTTACAATACTTACATTTAGATGAAGAAACTAAAATTAGTTTTCTTAGTGTCAATTAAATACGAAACGAAAAAATTAGGCCGAGTCTACATCCATTTCAATCATAGCTAAAAATACGGCATCCGATTTCATCAGCAAACCACTATTTTTTGGGAAATACCATTTTATTCTAGAAAATTGCCACTCTTTAAATAGTTAATTGCACATTAAGAAAGCGTGTACTTTTGTTTTTGAATTTCGGGTGTGTTTTAAAAATCGAGTATTGTTGACTTCTTTTTGTTTTACTTTTGGCTGTGATTAGATCAGCTGTCATCTAGCTGCCGCTCTTGAGTGTGTACGAATACACTAACAAAGTATCGTTTATACCATTTCTTAACTTATTCAAACCGTCTACAGTATACAGCTGATATTACATAAGCACCAATGTGTTATAACCTATCAAATTTTTTTGTTTATTACATTTAAACCCCCCTCCATCTCTCTCTCTCTCTCTCTCTCTCTCTCTCTCTCTCTCTCTCTCTCTCTCTCTCTCTCTGTCTCTCTCTCTCTCCCTCTCTACCTCTCTCTCTCTACCACTCTCTCTCTACCTCTACCTCTCTCTCTCTCTGTGGGCTACTTTTCACTACCTCCCATTCCTTACCTCTCTCTATCCCTCTAACAAATGATATCTTTGTTGCTCCTCAAAGTTTCATTTATATTGAAAATCAATCATGATTCAATTTTCCTTACTTTCTCCAATCTCGCACCATCGGTCACATCGCGGTATTTTCGATATTTCCGGAAAATCCGCGATATACGTATATACATGGGTTATGAAAAAGATCCGCGAAGTGGTGAATCCGCGATGGTCGAACCGCGAAGTAGCGAGGGTTCACTGTAATATTCTTGAACGTCTGGTTCACGTAAGTTTCAGCAGCGGCAGTGTCAGCCGAAGCAGCCTCCCCATGCAGGGAAACGCTTTTCAGGGCGAAGCATTTCTGAAACTTCGCGAACCATCCTTTGCTGGCGGAAAAACGTCGTTTCTGAGGCTGGGAATCAGTGGATGTCCCTGGTTGAGGTTCATCTGCATCATCATCTTCTTCAGCATGGTTACCATCGTCGTCTTGAGGTTCCTTTGCCGCAAAATTCTCATACAAGCTCAAAGCCTTTGTTCGGATGGTGTTCATATCCAAGGCTATGTTCTTCTTCCGGCAGTCGGCAATCCACACAACTAAAGCACCTTCCATGCGTACGATCGTTTTATTACGAGTAGTAACGACTCGCTTCGCTGATCTGCTAAAGGTGATTGCAGCCGTCTTTCTAATGTTCGCCTCGTCCTTCTTGATATAGCGAACGGTGGATTCATTGATTTCAAAATGGCGGGCTGCGGCCGCGTAACTTCTACCGTCTTTTAACATATCGAGAAGCGTCACCTTCTCAGCAATCGTCATCATCCTTCGGTGGCGTTTAGGCTCACTACCAGCCTTAGTAGAAGCAGAACACTTAGGAGCCATTGTACAGTAGGATTTACAGTAACAGAAAGTTCAACAAAAAGTTCAACTTAAAACAGTCGCGCACAGCACAGATTAAAGTTCACAAACTTAACAACGCCTACTCAGCGATACGGCGTAAGAGAAAGTGGCCGCAGACAGAGGCTGGAAGCTGGAGATGCGGGCAAAACACCAATCACAGGCTAAATAACAAAACTTGAGTTCTGATTCGTCATCTATCAGTGCTTGAACCAATCACAACCCGTCTTATATGATGCGTAGGTTACCAATTCAAAGTACAAGATACCCCGCGTATACTGTACAGTACAGTAATAATAATAATAATAATGATAAATAATGATAATAATAATAATAACAATAATGATGATAATAACAATAATAATTTTATTAACAACAACAACAATAATAATAATAATAACAATAATAATAATAGCTTTACGTATGCTATTTTACGCTTTTGTTGTAGGATGTGTGTGTCTCTCTCTCTATCTCTCTCTCTCTCGCACGCTTATTCGTGATGTGATTTTTGCAAAAAAGAATATTATTGGATGCAGTACTATGTACGTATACATACATTTGTAGTACAGTAGTAGCCATCAGCAGCCTTACACCATTCTAATATGGTATGACTGCATCTGATTTGCGTTTCATGTTCGATTTAATTTTACTAAGTACTGTATACAGTACTGAATTATCGTATGATCACATTCTCTTTTCGTGTTTTATTTCTTTCTGTGCTTAATTATATGTCATATGTAATGCAATGAACAATCAGTAAGAGCAGATATTACTAATTACAGTATTAATGGAATTACAGGTAACGAAATATCGTATTTGGGGGTCTTCAGATATCGCGGTATTTTCGAAATTTCTGGAAAATCCGCGATATGTATATATATATATATATATATATATATATATATATATATATATATATATATGGGTTATGGAAAAAAATCCCGCGAAGTGGTGAATCCGCGATGGTCGAACCGCTAAGTAACGAGGGCTCACTGTATATATATATATATATATATATATACATATATATATATATATATATATATATATATATATATATATATATATATATATATATATATATATATATATATATATATATATAGGCTTATATATTTTATTAGATGCCCATAGATTTTTTATTTTAACATTTAGGGCTTATATATTTTATTTGGTGCCCAAATGTTTTTTTAAAAATGTTTTTAAAATGCAAATGTTCTATAGTCTCTTCAACTACATATTACTAGCGTACTAACCGCTTTTCATGCACAACACTTTCCAAGACAATTTTACTCCTTTGAGCAAATGAAGGGGCCAGTTTCAAACAGCTTTAAATTGAAATAAAATAGGAGTTTTGTCTGGACATGGCAAAACGTTCTGTTTGATCTCCAACTTGTGTGTTCTTAACCTACGCCAAACAAAGATGTTAACAGCGATAAATATCATCACCGTAACGCTGATTGCTGCTAGTAACATGTAGAAACGAAGGTCTGCATAAGTCGGTGTCGGGTGGTCCATTTCGGTTAATTTCATCAACCGCTTAGCCACACGTGCATTGTATGGGAGAGGTAAAGATGGAATTGTAATCGACCATGTGAAGTTCGTGAAGTAGGCCCGTTCTCTGATGATAGTCTTGATTCCACGGACCATGTAATTCGGGGACGTACCGATACAACCATCTGCTGCAACGAAGATTTGGGAATAGGACGTGGATCTGTCCAGGCATGATACATTGAAGCTGACCTTGTCGTATTGTATCCACGAGCCGTTGTTCAGTCTGCAATTGAACTTATTATCGTCAAAGGGATAAAGCTTTTTCAGACAATTTTCATGTGTATGGGAGAGAGTACCGTCTAGCACTATACCTAACTCGCATGAATCCATTGAGTTTTTATGGAATTCAAAGGAGTCAGCTGTACATATTTTTTTATTCATTGTGTCTGAACAGTGAGTTAATTGATTTAAGTCTTTAATGACCGTATATGTTTCCTTGTCTGGGGAAATCAATACGTGTCCTGTCAAACTGGATATTACTGGATTTGAGTGATTCGTCATGAAAGTCGGAAATGGTGATATCCTGTAAGATTGCCAGGCATCGGAAGAATCAAAGGGAAATGTAATCATAATCCTGTGATTTTCAACGCTTACTGTAATTAGGCTGTAATAAAATTCTAACCTACGTGCGTCTAACAAAGGAACATAACCTAATTTCTCCTGTCCGTTCTCCACAATTAATGTTAAGTCTCTTATCGGCAACAAATGCGGTGATAGTACACCTTTAGTCGCTAACGTGATAGCTTCCACATAGTCTGTTTATTTCTCAATGAAATGTGTAATTCTGTTATATATATGATCTATTTTTGAATCATAATACGTTAACGTTGCCAACAAATCTTGTACTTCCATAATCTGACTGATATTACTAGAATGTTCGTTTACCAAACTCATAATTTGATTGATTGAAGCTAACTGATTCCTTAGTTCTGACATAATCAATTCATTTTCATGAGTCAAAAACTCAATTTTCTTATTTTGATTACTAATCTTAAGACGATTGGAAATCCCTAAGCCTAAACTTGCAATGGAACCAAAGATGTTTAGTGCAGCAAAAACAAACGGGTTACGTTTTTCAAGGTTATCGTGTCTTACTGTCCACATCAAAAGGTCACGAGCCAAAGATTCTGCCTCGTAAGTCTTATTTTGCAAGTCGTCGGATAGCATCTCTGCAACTTTTAGTGTCGATGCAAGAGAACTCTCTGTATTAAAAGGAAAGTGTCTTCTATGCATTTCATTTAATGAAACAGCAAACCTTGAAATGGTGCTCTTTAAGCTAGTGACGTCATTCTCTGGGAGAAAAATTGCTTGCATGCGTACTTCAACAACTACGTTACTTGATGTAATAAAAACGTCTTCTTGTCTTTCTACTATAGTGCCATATCTAAAATCTATACTTTTATTTTTAGAGCTCTTCCCACATGAAAAAAATGTCTGAGCGAACAATATCACTCCTAACAATAAAAACTTCATCTTGGAAACCTGTAACGAGAAAAATATTTGTAATTACTCCTGTATTAAGAAGAAAAAACTTTTAACATTTAAGGTTCACAAAAATAAAAAAAGTAAAATTTTTTCCCTCACTTCTTTCCCTCTTATTTTAATTTCTTATTTGAGCCAATGGTACGATTCTCTCATCCGTGGGTTGGGATACGTTTTGAACTCTAAACCTATTGGCCGTTAATGTTTCCAAAATGTTAAATGGGCCTTCAAACTTAGGTGTTAGTTTATAATTGAGACCTTTACGTACATTTACCTGTATGTATACATTATCACCCAATGTAGATGTTTTAGTTGGCTTCGCTATTTTATCATGATTCCTTTCCATTATGATTTGTGATTCTTCTAAATTCTTTTGAAGGATATCAAAACGACTTTTGCTTGCATTTATACATTCTTTTAAAGGATTTAATAAATTAGTTGTAGGCGTTAATACATGGAAAGGCGTTCTAACTGGGGTACCATACAATGCCTCGTGCGGTGACATTTTAATTGATATATGATGTGAATGATTCAGAGTACTCAGTACCGCAGGGATTGGAATATCCTAGTGGGGGTCTGATCCCCTAGTGTTACTCTTGATATATTTAAAAGCATCCTATTTGCTCTTTCCACTAGCCCATTCGAGTCTGGGTGATAGATCATAGTATTGATTTTTTTTATTCTAAGGAATTCACACAATGAGGTAAGAAAGTGATTATTAAATTCTCCACCCGAGTCTGAGATTATCATGTGTGGAATTCCATGTTTACAAATGTAACACTCGTAAAACTTCCTAGCGCATTCAATCGCAATTTTAGTTTTAAGTGCTACCAGTTCTGTGTATCGAGTCAAAGCATCTACAATTACTAAGAGGTGCTTATTTCCTCTGTCTGACTCGTAAAAACCTGTTAATAAATCCAAATGTATCCTTTCAAAGGGTTCATTGGGCACGGGATAAGCCCCTAGGCTGACAGGTGTTTTCGTGTGCCCTTTATTTTCTTGACAAGTGCGACAATTAGCTATGAGTTTTTTTATATCTGTAAGCATGCAACCAATTTAGGACAGTGGATAGGCTATAAGTGAGATCAGTACCACTACCTGGTCGTTAGTCACATGTGGCGTATTGCGGGTTTTCCTTTTCACGGATCTACACAAAATATTGTCTTTGATTATATAATTATGCTGAATATACTTTATATATTCCTTTTCCTTACGATTGCCTTCCAAAGCATTTATAATTTTTTCTAATTTCTGATCTTTTCGTTGCTCAGTCTGTAATAATTCAGCACTCCAGCCCAGATCTTCTTTTTTAGATATAGTTTTAACAATAGGCATGGATGTTGATATATCTATTAATTCAGCTAAAGGCTCCGTACCAATTGTTGGTGTGATGCTGTTATTAACACACATTCGGGTTCCCATCAAATGTCATCTTCAATGTGTTGTAATATTAGAATTGGTAGGTTACATCTTCAAGTAAATCTAGGTAAGTTAACTTTAAAATAGTTTATTCCTTTAAAACAGTTATTAACATCTCCATCACAGGAGTATAGATGGTTTGGTCGGATGACCATTCCGTATGACAACTTAATAAGAACTGGCTAAAATATCAATATCACAGATATCGTATAGTCAGTTATCTCAGCATTTAAACACATAATGTAAACTAAACATTAATATAGGAAGACACCTGCATCTGGTGCGACACAACTCTTTCTCACGGTTTGTATTTGTGTTTATTCTTCATAAAAATGTTACATTGCTGAGGTTTGGCATTCGCATCCTGGTTATGACATGACTATGGCATTTCTCACACTCGCTCCTACTTCCATATTGACCTCTTAGGTCATGTATTTAAACATGTAATTTTACATATATTACATATGCTGACAAGGTTAAGGAAAAATATCTACTGGTAATAAAATCGACTAAAGCATCAACTAAAATCACTGACAGGAACAATGAGGTTGAACATGGACTTAAAACATTCCAATTCTTAATACGAGGTCAACTTCAAATAGAAATGTTGTTGTAAACTTTGGTTGCCAACACCAAGTCGAGGAAAATTGGAAAACTAAAATCCAAAATAATGATATGTAACACAGCCTACAATGATTAAGATAAAGTAGTAAACACTTTTATTCAAAGAAATTGTTGCCTGGACCATATCCAAAACATAGAAGAGAAGATAAGTCTGGTATTCAAGAAAAGGGCTGCAGATGGGACTACCCACTACTTGTTGAAATGTGATACTGATGTTCGGAAGTCTATTCATGATAAATGTGACAAAGTTATGTTGCGATGGGGTACTTATAACATATGTGAAAGGTACCATGTGACCACCTGCTATCACTCTCAGAAGTATGGTCATTTTGAAAAAGATTGCAAGTTTCAGACGGTTGATAAAGTCTGTGGGAAATATTCAGAAAACATTCCACCAACGAATGTAATTCACAACAGTTAAAATGTATAAACTGCACTAAGTTAAACAAACCGAATGAACTACACAGTGAATTCCAGATTTTGCAAAGCTTATGATTTGGAATTGAAAAGACTAGTAGAAAATACTGACCATGGATACTAAAGATGCTATAAACTGTGTCCATGTAAACATAGTCCTTTGGTAATAAAGCCATTCAAATTCGAAAAATCATAAATGAGCAATATCTGGACATACTAACATTATCTGAAAAATGGTTAAATAACTTTGTCAAGACTAAGATAGCTGAAATGATATCCCCTACACACCCTCTTTCCTATTCCGAGAGAGGGCAGGTCTGGTGGGCAGGTCGGGCTCTTCATTCATAGGGGTTACTCAAATCTCAAGATGTTACAAAGAACTAACGTAACAAGCTTTGAATGTATGGAAATAAACTTTATGCAAAAAAATAAAAATAAAAATATCCATTGTTACAGTGTATAAACTAAGAACAAATACTAGCATCTTCTTTGAGGAATTCAGTGTACTCATTGAGATGATTATCATGGAAAAGAATTAAATAGTTATTTGTGGAAGCTTCAATCTTTGGATGGATGATACATCAATTGGTGAATCATGTTGATTGTGTAACTAATTTGACTGGGGATACATTAGACCTCGTTTTAAGGGATGGGATGAATAACATTGTATCTGATATAAATGTAGGAGAGTAGTGCACTATCTCTCCAGTGCACAGACTTATTACATTTACACTACCTCTACAGAAACACGCAGTATTGAAGAAAATAAGCTTTAGACACAAATTATACTTATCTCCTTTTGTATTTATTGAAGAAGTTACAAAGAAAATAAATGATGCTATCAGCCTTCCCTGGGATCATGATAACCAAGGTTTGTTAGGCGCTAAGTGTGTTGACGGCCTTATAACCAGATATAATATGGTGAGTAAAAGTGAATATGATACCATGTGTCCACTGATGGAAAAGCCTAAACTGATAAAGACCGATCTCCTTGGTTTGACAGGGAGACTTTAGAGGAAAAGAGGGAAAAAAGACGTGAAGGAAAAAAGTAGAATTGGTTAAAAACTGAAAGTACATGGGAAGAATATAAAACTGTAATGTGCCAATATAATTACCTACTAAGAAGGAAAAAAAGGCAAATACTATAAGAGAAAGACCAGCGAAGCATCAGCAAACATAAATAAGTTATTTTGTCTTCTAAATGGTATAAGGGAAAATGTAAATAAAAAAAAGGCTATCAGAGGGATCCAGTGACCATGAACTAGCAAATAATTTTATAGTATTCTTTAAAAACAAAATAGGAAATATAACTAGGTCATTTACAAATATTCAGATTAATGCTACACCAGATACACATGAAATGACAAATTTCAATAATATAACACAAGATGATGTCACCAGGATTATCAAGAGAGCAAAGAAAACCAACAGTGCGATCGTTCAAATGCCAATATCTGAGGTAACTGAAGAAAGAAACTTTTCTAGTCTAGTTGATTTAACTACTAGAATAGCAAATACTGTCGGGAGTTTCGAACTGATCATTCGAAATCCCCGCCATTTAACTCCCCGAACGTTGCGTTAAATTGGGGGAAGATCTCGCGGGCGTTTCTGCGAATGAGGGTTGTCCAATACGTGACGGTATTGTGGCATAAATTTCAACCACCTGGTGGGGAAGGAGCGGGTGTCAGAGAGACAAAGTATTTATTATTTACGAATTACAAAAATTATATTGTACTGGTTTACCACGACAAAAATATCGATGTATATGTTTAGAGAAAAGGACTCTCTAGCTTGTTGGATTACGGCAAATTATGGCCTTCAGCCGAAGTATTAAGTTTACCCTTTGATCTGAAGTAAGACTTTAACTGTTTCTCTGTCTTGTGGTCGATAAAGAAGCTTTATCAAACCCCTTATTGAATAAATAACGTAAGAGTTCCCTCGCATCTCACAAGGACACTTTAGTTAGCGCGGGAGATCGTAGTTTTCCTCGGAGCTGTCCAGCATGACGCTCGTTCATTCCTGCCTAAACATCCAACCCAGTAAGTTAAACTATATTGTTAGTCTCTCTGTCTCTGGCTCCAAGCCACCGTGATACCAGGTCGGTTTCTTTTGTGAGTTTTGTATGTAACTTTATATCGATTTGTAAAATTGTCATTCCTGGGACTGGGGATTAGTTTTATGCATCAGAATACGCCTGTGGACCTTGGTATGTGACTTACCAAAGAATAATTGTTGTAATTACGAAAACTTAGTCTTATTTAGTCCAACGTGGACTCTGTGTTTCATGAGCACATGTTGCAAACCCCCTAAGGGTGACAGTTCTATTTTTCAATTAGCTTAAAGTGTCATTGTGTGTTATTTCTCTATCAAATGATTATTTTTGTAATAAACTTGAAAATTGTGATCATATTTTATTGAATCCTGAATAGTTTTGGAAAGAAAACCTCTTCAGGGTCTTGTCATCGGCCCATTCCATCGGGCCTAGAATCATTAATTTCAATAAGTCGGAGAAAATTCACGACATTTGGTCCTTCGAACCGGATGACAAGTGCTTTCCAGAGCTTGAAAGGAAATTCAATGAGGTATGATCTTTAGGGTAACCCGAATAGGAGAGAGAGGGAGAGACTAAACAAAGCCCTCAGTGTCCCGATGTGCGACCGACCGCGTGTGCCTCTAGTTTTTTGTGACCCCATCTTCGTAACGTAAACCTAATTCTCTTCCTTCCTAGTTTGCCAACCCCCCCACCCCCCCGAAATAGAGTAAAGTCAGTCAAAATGGCGGTGGCCACGATCGTACACCTCGAGGTATCGATGGGCCTCATAGTGGACTTACTGGTTGAAACGCAGCGTGCGTTAGTTGAGATCTACTCTGAATCCGTGTACCAGAATCTGGTCACACAATTGCAAGAGGAGGAAAGACAGCTAAGAGAGCTGTACAAAAAACAATCTGTTAAACTAGAACCTGGTTTAGGAGCCCGAATCAGGCACACGTTAGGAGAAGCTACGCGAGCTTCTACCCTTCTGTATAATCGAATTGATAGAGTGAAAGTCACTCCGACGGGGACTGTTTCCCTCCCCAGATTGAAACCGCTGCCTCTCTCCACGTTTGAAGGGGAAGTGCAGGAATATGCTTCATATCGAGAGCTCTTTACGATACATGTGGATGGATCGAAGAGCAGATTTGGATGATGTATCTAAATTCACATATCTGTTGGGGACTTTAGGCAGGGATCCGCTTAGGATCGTAAAATCCTTAAGTGTAACCGCCGCGAACTATAGGATAGCGTTGGATCTCTTAGACAAACAATATGGTCATGTCCATCAGACACTCGTAATTCTGCAGAGAAAGTTAGCTAATATCTTTTTACCCTCATTAGATCCTGTAGAGCTGAAAAGGTTTTGTTTTGAATTAACAATCATACTTGAGCAGATCAAGAGGCTAAGTAGTAACGATATAGGCCATGGTATGGTCATGAGCCTCATTAATCAAAAGTTGTCAGAAGGGAAGCTCTACAGGAAAGTAGTTGGTCATCTGAGAAAGTGTGACTATATGCCAGATGAATTCTTCAACGTAATCGATTTCATTATTAGAATGCTCGAGGACGATAATTTGCAACGAGGAGATAAACTTGAACCTGATAAGAGAGTAGACGTCAGTGTAAGAGCGAAGTCGAAACCAGTTCAGAATAATTCTTGTCCCTTTTGTAACGAACGGCACCCGCCTCACGGATGCCGCCAAGTAACTGACGTGGCTGCCAGACGTGCATTTTGCTAAAGAAGGGCCTGCGTTTCAATTGAACTAAGTCTGGTCATCGAAGTGATAAGTGTCCCGTCCCTAACTCTTGTAAGAATTGTAATGGTAACCACAACACAGCCATTTGTGATAATTATAATGCGGGAAAACGACTGCAGTCAGTTCCCTCCACTTCAGCCCCAAGTGATAGTAGTAGTCAGTCTACAACATCCTGCCCCGTAGTAAATGCGACGCCTCGACAGCACGAAACTGCCCCCCGTCCATCTAAAGATAAAGTGGAATCCAAACAGTGCAAAAGTGCAAAGATCGCACAGATGTCCAACGTGGACCTCCTATGTACAATCTTGGCAACGGCTATGGCCGAAATCAATCATAAGCAAGGTTGTAAGCGAGTCCGCTTATTTCTCGATACAGGAAGCCAAAATAGCTTCATATCCACGAAAACTGAGAGGCAATTAGGCCTACCGGTGGTAGGAAGGGTAGCATTGAACATAGCTCCGCTTGGCTCCACAGAAATAAGCGGACAATATGATGTCGTAAGCTATAGGGTAGAGATAGGAAGAAGAATAGTACGAATGAAGCTGGTGGCACACGAGAACATTGACGTCCCAATACATAACGCTGGTTATGTACAAGTTAGACAGCATCTGTTGAGTAAGGGAGTCACGTTGGCCGATCCAGAGAATAAGTCCGATGAGTTGAAAAATGTCCACATTTTAGTAGGGGCCAATTATTTTAGCTACTTCATTATAGGCATCGAGAAACTTGATGGGATAAGTCTTTTCCTGACCCATAATGGTATGTCGCCATATGGGAAAGTGCCGCAGTGGCTATTGGAAGGAAAAAAGATCGAACATGGGAAAATGCTCAGAGTCTGTAGAATTGCTAGTGAACCAAACCAGTTTGACGTCGATGAGTGGTGGCGTTTAGACCGTGTTGGCATCGCCCCATCAGAGCAATATACTGTTCGCGAAGCGGAAGCCATGCGAAAGGTGTCGCAAAGTGTCGTAAAGAAGCATGAGGGATATCAGGTTAGCCTACCATTCGGGTCGGATGCTAGGCCAGATACGAACTATCGAAACGTTGTAGCGCAGTTAGAATCATTGCAAATTAAGTTCAGGAAGGACAGGGAATATTTTGATCAGTATTAGGGAGTGATAAATAAGTATCTAGAAGCAGGCTTTATATCAGAAGTAAAGGAACCCAAGATTAAAGGGTATTATATGTCACATTTTGGAATTAAAAAAGATAGCCGCACGACCCCCCTCAGAATCGTGTTTAATGCCTCAGCAAAATCTAAGGGTCATAAATCGTTGAATGGATGCCTCTTACCTGGCCCCAATATAGTAAAATTAGCATATCATTTGCTTATAAGGTTCAGGTTGAACGAATATGCCATGCTAGCCGACATCAGCAAGGCATTCCACCGTGTCTTGTTAGATCCCCGTGATCCTAAATACACACGATTTCTGTGGCGCGAGGTAGCAGGTCCAGCGCTCACCTTCGCCTTTAGAGTCGTGGTGTTCGGCATCACGGCGAGCCCGTTTTTGTTGTAACAAGTTTTGAATTGTCATTTCGAAAGGGAAGGTAGGCCAGATTTGGCAAAGTCCTTTTACGTAGATAATTATCTTAGTACTTTCGAGGATGTAGAGAGTATGAGGCAGGAGCATGAATCTGTCAACAAGACGGCGTCAATGACCTCAGATGTCAGGATGCCTGAAAACTTTAAATCAATCAATCTGTCAACAAGATCTTAAAAGGGGCTGGTATGCATTTAGAAGGGTGGGCGTCCAATAACTTAGCCTTCGATAGCGAGAAGCAGCGTAGTGAGCCGTTGAATGTGAACGTACTTGGGCTGCGATGGGCCTGAGACGTCGACCAATTGTGTGTGAAAGAGAGTAAGAGAATCAGTGAATTGGGGGAGGGATGGGTACCTACGAAGCGTAGGGTACTTTCCATGTTGGTCTCCATTTATGATCCTCTAGGCTTTATAAGCCCATTAATTGTTCGAGGAAAGCTTTTCCTCCAACAACTATGGGAGGATAACGTAGGTTGGGATGACGTGTTAAAGAGAGAGAAAGCTAGAGAAGTGAGTGAGTTGTTGTGTGAATTGAAAGCGGTAAGCAACATCACATTTCCAAGAGCGGTAGGCAAGAAAAATCTAGAGCTCCATGTATTCACCGATGCCAGCAGTAAGGCATACGGCGCAGTAGCATATACTAGGGATAATTGCAATCAAGTAAGCCTACTCACTAGTAAAATGAGGATCACTCCAAAGGGGATGAACAAGTTGACAATTCCCAAGCTAGAACTAATAGCGTTGTTGTTAGGCTGCAGATTAGCCAGGACACTCAAAGGGCTGATAGAGCCACAAGAGATAGTCATGTGGACTGACAGTAAGGTCACGTTGGCATGGGTAGCATCTCCCAATGCCAAGGACAACAAAAATGTGTTCATATCTAACAGAGTGGCGGAGATAGTTTTTCTTCATCAGGTTTGCCGTTTCAGTCTAAGCCATGTCCCAAGCAAACAGAATCCTGCTGATGTCCTGTCCAGAGGAGCAACGACGCAACAACTGCTACAAAACACTCTCTGGCGGAATGGTCCAGAGTTCCTAAGGACCATGGGAGAGCCTGTTCCTTAAAAGGAGGACGATCCAACCAATGAAAGAACCGTAGTGGCGGGGGTACAAGAAATGAGGGAGGAAATAAGACCTGTTCCACCAGGAGAGATATGGGAAATTCTACAGAGGGAAGTAGAGTTCCGATTCTTATTGAGAGTTACTAGGATAATCCTAAAATTTGCCAAATTAAAACGACATCCGTTCAGTATTGTTGTCCAATTAGAGCAAGAACATTATTTGCCTACAGTCTATGCTTACTTGGAGGGTGGAGTCAGACCCCCTCGTGAAGTTACTAATTTTGTCAGACAATTGAATCTAGGGTTAGATAATAAGTTAATTTGCACTGGGGGACGAGTGTCCCAAGTAGAGGAAATGAAACATTTGATTCTTTAGCCAGCCAAAGGGCACTTAGTTAGGGCTTATCTAAGATATTTGCATAGTTTGCATTTACATTGTGGTGTGAATACACTAATGGGTATCTTTCGACAGAAATGCTGGTCGCCAGGCCTACGTTCCATTGCGGATTGTGTGGCTGTGTCCAGAATGCGTGCTAGCCTTCCAGCCAATGTTGAGACAGCCACCACCACCCCCCCTACCAAAGGAAAGGATCAACCTAACAAAGCCCTTTACAGCAGTCGGAGTGGACCACACAGAGGACATATAGACTGAAATGCGGCCAGGCTACATACTGATCGTGACTTGCATGGCCAGCAGGGCCGTGTATCTCGATTTCTGCCCCTCTCTGGAAGCGGAGGAATTTGTCTTAGCCTTACGTCGTTTTTGTGCTACCCACGGTGCTCCGTCTTTCATCACATCCGATAATCATCAAACGTTCAAGACTGCCAGCAACCTCCTTCAGGGACTTTATGAAGTGGATGAAGTCCAGCAGTTCCTGAGGAAAACTGGAATTGAATGGCGTTTTCAGACGCCCCGTGCACCTTGGAAAGGTGGGTTTTTCGATCCCCTAATCGGAGTGACAAAACGTGTCCTCCAGTTAGCCCTCGGGAAGAAGTACCTGCCGGACGCCCAAGTACTAACATTAGTGAAGGAGGCCGAGGCGGTGGTTAACAACAGGCCTCTAATGTACAGCGGCGACAATTGCGAGGATGAGGTCCTCACCCCCTCCCATTTAGTGAGAGGAAGCCCTATCAGCCTCATGGCACCGATCTTGCCAGACGACCACTTCAATGAGACCTTCACCTCCCGGAGGCTCCGTGATCATTATTTAAAGCTGACAGAGTTGGAGAAAAGAATATTTGAGTGCCCTGAGGGCCAGACACGACTGTCGATCTGAGGAACCTTCCAAGCTGCACCCCGGAGACGTGCTGGTCAAGCAAGAAAATAAAAAAAGGGCTATGTGGCCCCTTGGACGTGTCGTGGAGACATATCCTGACGACGACGGAGTCATGCGTTCAGCTAAGGTGTTGTTCGAGGGTGTCGAGTCCCTGTGAGCTGTCAGCCACCTGGTTCCCCTGGAGATTGCCCCTTTGATGACGATGATGGTGTTGGAGAAGACGATGGCGACGTAAAAAACGAGGGTGCGTACAGTTTGCCAGCAGAACTGCCAGGGATCGTTGAGATGTCTGGGGACAACCAGGAGATGGTTCAGGCTACGACATCTCGACAACCAGCCACAGAGGTCTTAGGTAGTGACGCAAATAATGATAACAATACAGTAAGTGAGATGAGTGAAAGTGACGTAGAATCAGAGACAACGGGCGCACAAGGACGCTCCGTACGCCCATTGAGAAAGGCTGCTGCGAAGCAGCGAGATTTGATGGAACGACTACTTCAAAACGAGGACATATAACTCATAACTACAAACAGTAAAGGAAAATGGGAGAGTCCCTTCTGGTGGGGAAGGAGCGGGTGTCAGAGAGACAAAGTATTTATTATTTACGAATTACAAAAATTATATTGTACTGGTTTACCACGACAAAAATATCGATGTATATGTTTAGAGAAAAGGACTCTCTAGCTTGTTGGATTACGGCAAATTATGGCCTTCAGCCGAAGTATTAAGTTTACCCTTTGATCTGAAGTAAGACTTTAACTGTTTCTCTGTCTTGTGGTTGATAAAGAAGCTTTATCAAACCCCTTATTGAATAAATAACGTAAGAGTTCCCTCGCATCTCACAAGGACACTTTAGTTAGCGCGGGAGATCGTAGTTTTCCTCGGAGCTGTCCAGCACGACGCTAGTTCATTCCTGCCTAAACATCCAACCCAGTAAGTTGAACTATATTGTTAGTCTCTCTGTCTCCGGCTCCAAGCCACCGTGATACCAGGTCGGTTTCTTTTGTGAGTTTTGTATGTAACTTTATATCGATTTGTAAAATTGTCATCCCTGGGACTGGGGATTAGTTTTATGCATCAGAATACGCCTGTGGGCCTTGGTATGTGACTTACCAAGGAATAATTGTTGTAATTACGAAAACTTAGTCTTATTTAGTCCAACGTGGACTCTGTGTTTCATGAGCACATGTTGCAAACCCCCTAAGGGTGACAGTTCTATTTTCAATTAGCTTAAAGTGTCATTGTGTGTTATTTCTCTATCAAATGATTATTTTTGTAATAAACTTGAAAACTGTGATCATATTTTATTGAATCCTGAATAGTTTTGGAAAGCAAACCTCTTCAAGGTCTTGTCATTGGCCCATTCCATCGGGCCTAGAATCATCAATTTCAATAAGTCGGAGAAAATTCACGACAAATACAAACATTGATGAATGTAAGTTTCCAAAATCTGAGAAAATGGCTGTAGTCACACTGGTTCTGAAAAGTGCTCTAGGTTATCAGGAATTAATCTCATATAGACCTATTTCAAATCTATCCTTCATTTCAAAAGTGCTAGAATATGCAATTCTTGAACAATTGATTAGTCAATTTGAAGAAATAGAAGCTTCACCAGACAACTAATCTGCATACAGAAAATTTTACTCTATAGAGACAGCTATCTGTTCTGTTGTAAATGATATGCTAGAAGTGATGGATAAAAACAAATATGGTATTTTGATATTACTTGATATTAGTGCTGCTTTTGATATAATTGTGCATAAACTGCTACTAAAGGATCTATGGTCCATCGGTATTGAAGATCAAGCTTTTGAATACTCAAAAGACTACTTGGTTGACAGAAATTATTGTGTGCAAATTGGAAACTTTTAATCATCATATGAACCTTTAACCCTGGATAGGTACGCTCCTCGGACACCCCTTTAAGGGTATACTCGGACGCGCGCGACCCCGACGGCAAAAAAAAATTCTTGAAAAATCAGTTTTTGCAGTAACCTCCTCTTTTCTTTTGCCAAAAAAAAAACTTCAATGAATGCTTAAAACAACTGTAAAGAGAAATACTACTCATCTGCAGAAAAACTATTTATTATAAATATTTTAAAAAATTAAGTAGAAAAAAAAAGACCTTACATAAAAATTCATACAAAAAAAGTTTATACATATATACACAAATCCTTTTAGGAATTGATTCTTGAATGTTTAGGACACATCTTGATGTATTTTGGATGAAGTCAGACCCATGGAGGTGAAGATCTGAAATGAGAAAAAAAGGGTAACTTTTTTTGGCCAAAAAAATTTGTCCAAATTTCATGAATTTTTTTGGGTACCCAAATGAAATAGGAAGTGGCTAATTTTTTTTAGGGAATAAACATATGTTATCCTAGAATAGAAATATGTAAAAAAATCTTCATTATTTTGTAAATTACATTTATATCAGGGGCCATATCTAAAGGTAATTTTTTGAGTACTTAGAAATTTCGTAAAAAAATACATATATTTAATATATAATATGATATTTATGCAGGTAAAAATATACCAAAATATCACAAATTCTATAGGGAACAAGAATATATATAGATAAGGCAGCTTACGCTTCGGATATGTCCACAAAATGGCCACCAACCACACTGACTCAGACTCCCTAATCTGCCACTTGAAATGTAGGAAGGGTATGTCAATTTCAAGGTGTTATTTACTAATCTAATTATTCTTGGATATGCATAAAAATTGTATGGTGGGTTGCTGGATAATTGTCAATTATTTTACGACTATAAAATTAAAATTCTGACCCAAAAAAAATTTTTTTGAAGGGAAATAAAATCGAAAAAAAAAAAATGTAAAACAATATAATATTTTAGCTAAAAAAATTTGATGATATTCAATCAAAAAAGAAGTAAACAAAATTTTCCGACAAATAAACATCTAGAGGAATCATTACTCTGTTATAGTTCCTTAGTACGTAGTAATTTTGAAAGAAATTGGAAAAAACGAAAAAGTGGCAATCGCAGGAAAATCGAACACATACCTATATATACGCCATATCTGGCTAAAGATAAAGATAGGCATGGGTAGCCAGATCATCTAGAAACACTTTCCAACACTATAAAAATACAAGTTTTGCGACACTACTTGCCAATTCCTTACGGTAACATGACTAAGCAAAAGAATACAAAACAAATAAAAAGGGGCACTCGCGGAAAAATGGCCAACATTCTAATATACGGCATTTCAGAAAAAAAAAAAAAAAATTCAGCCACGTACTAGGCAAACCATCAAGGCACATTTTCCGACAAATAAACATCTAAATGAATCATTACTCTGTGATAGTTCCTTAGTACGTAGTAATTTTGAAAGAAATGGGAAAAAACGAAAAAATGGCAATCACAGGAAAATCGAACACATACCTATATATACGCCATATCTGGCTAAAAAAAAGATAGGCATGAGTAGCCAGATCATCTAGAAACACTTTCCAACACTATAAAAATATAAGTTTTGCGACACTACTTGCCAATTCCTTACGGTAACATGACTAAACAAAAAAATGCAAAACAAATAAAAAGGGGAACTCGCGGGAAAATGGCTAACATCCTAATATACGGCATTTCAGAAAAAAAAATTCAGTCACGTGCTAGGCAAACCATCAAGGCACATTTTCCGACAAATAAACATCTAAATGAATCATTACTCTGTGATAGTTCCTTAGTACGTAGTAATTTTGAAAGAAATGGAAAAAAAAAACGAAAAAATGGCAATCACAGGAAAATCGAACACATACCTATATATACGCTATATCTGGCTAAAAGAAAAATAGGCATGGGTAGCCAGATCATCTAGAAACACTTTCCAACACTATAAGAATATAAGTTTTGCGACACTACTTGCCAATTCCTTACGGTAACATGACTAAGCAAAAAAAATGCAAAACAAATAAAAAGGGGCACTCGCTGAAAAATGCCCAACATTCTAATATACGGCATCTCAGATAAAAAAAAAAGATATGCACGTGTTAGCCCAACCATCAAGGCACACTTTCTAACACATAAACATGAAAAAAAAAATCAATAATATACGGCAATTCCTTACTACGTAGTAAATTTTTACAAATATTGAAAAAAAAACAGAAATTGGCAACCGCAGTTAAATACCCAATATACCAATAACTACGTCGTATCTGACAAAAACAAAGTCACGCATGGGTAGCCAGATCATCTAGACATACTTTCCAACACTAAAAAAGCAAAAGTTTTACGACACTATTTGGCAATATCTTACGGAAAAATGACTTGGCAAAAAAATGAAAAAGAATGAAAAAGGGGCACTCGCGGTAAAATGCCCAACATTCTAATATACGGCATCTCAGATAAAAAAAAGACATGCACGTGTTAGCCCAACCATCAAGGCACACTTTCTAACACATAAACATGAAAAAAAATCAATAATATACGGCAATTCCTTACTACGTAGTAAATTTTTACAAATATTGGAAAAAAACAGAAATTGGCAACCGCAGTTAAATACCCAATATACCAATAACTACGTCGTATCTAACAAAAACAAAGTCACGTATGGGTAGCCAGATCATCTAGACACACTTTCCAACACTAAAAAAGCAAATGTTTTACGACACTATTCGGCAATATCTTACGGAAAAATGACTTGGCAAAAAAATGATAAAAAATGAAAAAGGGGCACTCGCGGTAAAATGGTCCTCGTGGTGATGAACGACATTTTAACTAAAAAAAAAATCATGCACATGGTAGCCAAACAATCCACCAAGACTTTCCACAACTGATAACCTATACAAGTTGCACCATTCTACGACAATTTCATAATACGTAATAACTTTGATAATTATGCAAATTACCTTAGAAGGGTAAACTCGGTCGCGCTCGACCCCGACACGTCTCAGAAATCGGGGAAGGAGTACAGCTACAGCAATGCACATCTGGACACTACTAGAGCGTGTAGGCGAGACACCTACTGCAGGTCGATCACCCACAAATTCAGTCACGGGGGTGAGTCACGTGAGAAAAACCTGTTTTTTTTTGACGCTCGGGGGCGCGGACGACCCACCGTACCTATCCAGGGTTAAACAGAGGGGTACCCCAGGGGAGTTTACTAGGAACAGTCTTATTCTGTATTGGTTTGTCGAAAATACTACAGAGGCATAGAGTGAAGCTCACAATTTTACTTCTCCATAAATAATATAGACGACACTACTGAAACTCTAAACGGAATTCTTGCCAGTATTAGGGTATGGATGACAATGAAACAATTTAATTAAATTAAAATAAAACCGAGTTTATGGTGGTTGGAAAGAAAACCTGCATAGAAAACTTAGGTTATATTCAAATAACCATGAATAACAAATCTGTCCTGATATCTGGTCAAGTTCGTGATTTAGGTGTATCCCTTGACTGTAACTTAGTAAAAACTGCTGGTTATCATCTTAGAAACATTGCTTTCTTAGAGAAGTACATGGATGAACATTGTGTAAAGAAACTTGTGATAAACTGTATTGTTACCAGGTTGACTACTGTAACTCCATCTACTACAATTTACCAAAAGTAAAACTTAAGATATTACAAAACATAATAAACAAAGGAGCAAGACTGATAAAAGGTACCTCACCCAGAGAAAGGATCACTCCTATACTAAATAATTTACACTATGCCTATCAAAGCAAAAATTGAATTAAAACATGTACAATAACCCATCAAGTTATTAGAGCCGGACATCCAAAATATTTAAGAGAATTGTTACATTGCGAGAAACGAGAGACAGACCGTAGTCGAGTGGTTTATTCACGAGACAGGTGAATGACATAGAATTCTGCGAATGGAGAGGTAGCGTCCTGCTTGGTAGGTGACTGACCAACCACAGAATGGTAAGATTTGCTAGGCAATTTTGTTTCTTCACGTTAACATTCTGATAAATATAAAAGCCCAAGTTTAACATACAATAAGGAATAATACAAGAGATGAAACGGCAGATGATTTTACATATGACAAAATAAACAACAATTATGTTATGTTAACAGGAAAATATATGCTAGAGTAAAAGGAGAGCTGAATTGACAATGAAGCATTGTAAGACCTCCTTACATCAACTCCCCCTCCCCAAGACAATTATTTAAAGAACTTTTAATGATTGTATGAGAGAAAAAATGGATTATCGCAACAGAAATATTGAATAAATATCGAACATTGAAATATACATTAGTCTCTGTAGTGAGATGGGGGTTGCAGGCAGCCTCGTCGTCAACACACTAGTGTTTGTGAGCCGCTATCTACAACTTGCAAGGTTTCATTTTGCGATTGCAGGATGCCACCCCGCTGGCGGAGCCCGGAGGGTTCGACTACTGTTTGCGGTCTTTTAGGACCGTGTTTGGCTGGTTTCACTGTGGCTTCCTTCGGTTTGTTTTGGGGAGGCACTCGTAGGCACTGCCCTTGCTGTTCATGGAGGTCGTCGGCGTTTTCGGTGTAAGCAGGTTTCAATCTATCCACGGTTAACCAGTCTTCTGCTTCGTGGATCATGATTTTGAAGTCCTTCTTTGTTCTCTCCAGCACACGATAGGCCCCCTTGTAAGGTCGTGTGAGAGGAGGGCGGTGGATGTCCTGGCTTATGAAGACGTAGGGGAAGGTTATCCAGCTGGTCTGAAGTGCTTCGTCCTGTCTGTGTATGTTCTGTGACAGGCGTGCACGGAAAATTCCCATTTGAAAAATTGCCGGACGGAAAATTGCCAGCCGGAAAATTACCAGTCGGGAAAATTGCCAGCCGGAAAATTGCCAGTCATTCACTTTTCTGTTTTGTAATTATAAGAAAAATAAAATTTTTTATTCACAGACAGTACCAAAAAACACTTAAAACTAAAATAATAATCACAGCCAAGTATCTGATATATATACTGTATGTATGATTGTGTGTGGACACCGGAGTCCACACAAAGCCCAACAGACCTTCACAGTCCACTGCCACAACTTAGTGGCAAACAGTAGAACCCTGAGTCAAACTCTACCGCACACTTACTTCCTATACTCGGGCCAGTTAATCATAGTCATCCTTATCATCGTAATCGTTGTCATCAGTAATCCAAACAGAAACTCCTTCAAATGGGCTGGCTCATTATGGCATCAATATCAATAAAATTGCTCTGAACAAGCAAATCGTAATTATAATTGTAATCCAGGTCAGCAACAATTGGTCAACCATAAAAAAATATCTTCCCAAAGGAGGAATTACGGCCTGCAAAACAAAAAAAGAAAAACACTTACGAACTCTCCTAGCTAACTAAACTATCGCTCTATAATCAAAGATAAATAAGGAACTTTCTATTATTCAGAATCACTCCTAGTAAAGATAGATAAGGAGATGCAAAAGGAACTGAAAGCGCTTAAGGGAACTGTTGAGAGAGTGGAAGAAGGTTTTGAGATGAGGATGCAAGAGAATGAGGAACGAATGGAGAAGCGAATGGAAGCTATGATGGGGCAAGTAATGGGGATGATGAAAACGTTCATGGGTGAAGGTGCAGTCAGAGGAGTGTCCTCAGCTTCGGTTAAAGGTTTGGTAGTGGAAAAGAAGGATAAAACAAGCGATAATGGGGAAGGTAGTAATAGTGAAATGGAAGATAAGGGGATTAGGCATAGTATGGATGAACAGAAATATGATAGGAAGAATGAGAAGAAAGGTAAAAGTAATGTGAAGAGGGAAAAGAAGAAAGATCAGTATGAGAGTGAGGATGATCATGAATGGGTGAAAGTGGTAAGTAAGAAAAGGGGTAAGAAGGGAATGGTTAAGGATAGGAATTTAAGTGTTGAATTGGATTAATTATATTCGAATGAGGAAGAAGGAAACAAGAAGGGATTTGGCAGTTAAGATAGTAGTAAGAATGAAGTTGAAGTTTGTAAGACAGTGGTTATGAGAGAGGTACATAGGTGTGACAGGTTTTATGAACATAACAGTAGGGATGTGTATGACTTTTTTAGGGAGCATGAAAGGTTCTGTCAGGTTAAGTATGGTGATAGTAAGAGAGTTTGGTCTAGGCAGTTAGGAGAATATTTGACAGGGTATTTATTGACGATGTATGGTGTGATAATGAGTGTAGAGGATATTGATTATGAAAGTGTGAAAAAGAGAATAATCGAACAGGTAAAACGTATGAAAGGGAGTGTTAGGTACAAGCGTAACAATGATTTTGATGAGGCACGGATGAATGTAGGAGAAGCGATATCAATGTATGTATGTAGGTTGGAAACGTTAGCTAGGAAGAAGTACGGGAATGAAGGCATAACTGAGAATAAGGAATTAATGAAGAAGTTTTTGGTTACTGTACCTGAGAATGTTGCCAAGTTTGATACAGAAGGAGAAAATGAGGTGGATAAAAGAAAGATTGACATGGGATGATATTTTAGAGATAGTTGAGGATTACGAGTTAGATGTATGAAAAAAAGTGAATCTGTGAATGTGAGAACTGAAATGGAGGAAAGTGTGCCAGAATTTGTTAGTTTTAGAGATGCTGTTATGAGAGGACTGACTAGATAGAAGTGTTAGGGCGAGTAATGTGGGAATACCTGTAAGGACAAATAAAGGGTTTAGGCATGTGAATCAGGTTTGAAGAGATAGGAGTGCTAGTGCGCAGCGAGGTAAGTCAGGTAGTTGTATCCGTGAAGAGAAGTGTTATAGGTGTTGGAAAGTAGGACATAAAAAGAACGAGTGTAGATGGGCAATAAGAGCATATTTTGGGTGTGGAGAGACAGGGCATCGTATTAGTGAGTGTAAGAAAGGGAAAGTGGTTAATTGTTATGAGGGTGGTATGACTGGGCATGTAGCGAGTAGATGTAGGAGTAATCGTACGAATGTGATTTGCGCCTATTGTGGTAAGAATGGTCATTATGCGAGGATGTGCTAAGAGCAGCGTGCTAAATGTACTAAATGTGGTGTAGATGGGCATATAACTAAAGTTCTGAAGGAAGAAGGGATCAGGCCAGCCAGGATGTTCGGGAAACTAGGTAGTCAGAGGGTTCAACTGGGTGAGTCCTCCTATGTGTGTGGAAGGAATAGGAGCAATGTGATTAATTAGGGTTAAGAAATATAGTTTTAAGGTTGTTTTATTTTCATGTCCTTTTTGTCCAAGAATCCCGCTGCTGATAACGTAAGGGGAAAGTTTGTATTGGGGAGAAATTTGTCAGTTGGAGTTATTCAAGGGTGTAGGGGTTGTTCTTGTGCCATCCCGCCACAGTTTCCATCTAAAATAAATTTGCAGCATGCTCTTTATGTACCTTCCATATTTTTCAATTTAAATGATTTTATAACTTTATCTAGAGCTTTTACGTTGATGAGACCATGCAGGATATTAAAGTTCAGAACTTGAAAATATTGTTAAGCTGATATTTCTGACCATTTCATGTTTTTTTTTTTTTTTTTTTTCAAACGTATCCTGAAATATTGTTTCACCAATGCATTTCACTAGTTATGTTTTCATGTTTTTTTTAGTGTTAACAAGACCCAATTTCTGCTCTGAAATCTGAATGCACTGATTGGAACTGTTAACATTATTTACTTACTCTAAGTGCTTTTTTTCCTGGTTCTATCACACATGGAAACCTTGTGCTCTACAGGACCTATAAGATTTGTTTGTTGTATATATTTTCAACTATTCAGAGTATCACAGAGCATATTCTATGGTGATTGTCAAATCCACTTTATCGAAGCACTTACTATTAGAAAACAAGAAAGTCTTGAAACCCTTAATATCTTGTCTTTTAGATGTCGGTGGGAGCATATCATGAAGTCTTAGGTCACATATTTGAAGCTCTAAAAGCTACAGTATAGGTAGGCTACACCTTGCCTCCAAGCTTGTTATATAGTCATACGTCACATATTTGAACTTCTAGAACTCATGGTAAAGGTACACCTTGGTTCCAATAACTTGAAACCATCTTTAAATTTTCTTGTGTTGACACAATTTGTTGGCTGCACAGTTTGTAGCAATTCTCTTAATTATTTCTAATGTCCTGTTTTGACTTTTAGGCCATGCTACATGGCACATTGTAACATATACAGTGTTTTTTTATCGTTTCTATATCATTTTGATCTGTTGATTCTGAATGGAATGAGTGTCAGGTGAGAGATCTTGAGCATTTGTGTAGAAACGCAAATATCCAAGATTGCCGCCAGAAATTGTTTTGATCTTTTAATGGGTGTTCAGTAAATACAATAGCATAAAATGTTAGACAGAAGTGTTACTAAAAAGAATTCATAGACTATGAATATCTTAAGTTAGTAAAATATAAAATCATGATAATAAAAGCAGATACAAGATGGGTGCCAAGCCTGTCATTATCAGAAAAGTTAGGCAATGCATACATACTTATCGATTTACTGTGCTGTCAACTGAATAGCTTTGAGAGTTCATATAGGTCCTTATTTAAAAAGGTAATTGTAGATCATGAACCTTTATATGACAACATTTTATTAATATTGAACTGTATTATCATAATCACTTTCACTATCAATGACTTCATTTACCACTGCTTTCACCAAATTTTTACAAGCTATTCCACCCGTACATTTGCAAAACTCTATGCAAGCTAAAGTGATTTTTTTTTTACAGCAGCAGTGTGTTAATTTGCAACCAGTTTTATGCCCGCATCGAATGAGGTGAAGTATTTAATTTGGTACAACTGATTTATTTCTAACCATATATACTGAATGAAGAATGGATAGCTTTTCCTCCCATCCATAATTCGATGGATCTATGTCAGGAGGCGATGGTCTTCCAGCAGCCAACCATAAAGAAGTCTGATAATAGGCACACTGACAATGAGGTATAAAAGTAGCTATGGTTGGAGGTAAACTACTTAATTTTGGTGGAGCATGTCTTTGGTCTCCAAGTTTCCTTCTGAAGATGGTTGAACACATGTCATTTTTGTGATCTGCATGTGTTTGACCATAGAAGGGGGCAAGAAATTTGAAGTATGAGGCAGTTATTTTATCTAGTGATGTTGAATTATCCCCCAGGCTCCAGTTTATCATGAAAATCATCTAACATTTTCAAGACTGTTGTTTTGTCTGTACCTGTAAAACTAGACACCATACCACAGCCAGTCAGAGCATGCACTACCATGAGATTTAGAATGATTTTAGAATGCTTCTTCATATCTTGATTGACATAATCGATGGCATGATTTTGAGAGGATGATTGCATAAACAATTTTACAGTGTGGGGATGATGCTTGCTTGTGTGGGAAGATGATGAGCTAGAATCAGGAGAACATCAGTATTTTCGCACACTACTTTTATTGGTGAGTTACCGGCTACAGCTTCTTGTATTATGTGATATGGAATAAGGACATCAGTTTCCTCATGAAAGAAGGGATCAAGTTGTACACCTATACCAACTTCAGTTGGATGTCGGTCTGGGGCAGTAGTGATGACCTGTTGACCATTGTGAATTTATACTGAACACATCAATGATAAATTTAATGATTTGTACTTTATTTGCAGCCACTTTCAAGGCTATAGGTTAGGGCAATTCCCTTGTAAGCCTGTACTCATGACAGAAACTTTATGCATGTTTATCTAAGGCTGTATCACGTTTGTTTTCTGCAAGTGTTATTGGGAAGTTACTAAAAAAACTGTGACATGCAATCCTTATGGCAACAGCATATGCTGCATGGAAATTGGTCAGTGCACGATTCACTTAATGGCATATCCTTTCCACGCTCATCAGGGCCGGATTAAGAGAGGGTCTAGGGGCCTGGGCTCTAGACCACCCTCCAAGAGGGGGCCTCTCACCAATGAAAACAATACATTTTAATTTAATAAGGTTAGTATAGTAATCAGGCACTTATATTACCCATACTAGACAAATTGAAAATTTTATTATTAAGTTTGACAATAACACGATGCTCTTACATATGAATGTTACCAATGTTTATGTCACTATGGTTGAGAATTGTAATTCAAATTATAAGATTTGTGGCTTCAAAATACATATCTCAATATTCTTTGTATTATGGCCAAATTAGGTTTTTGAGACGTGCCATAGTGAGAATACAACCTGGCTCTTTAATCTTTAAGTCTCACGCTAGATAATAGCATCAATAAGTATATCTAAATTAACTTAATTATAAAAACGGGTTACGCTAGTCACGTTTACATTTCCCTAGTGTTCAGATGAAATATTCAAAGAATTATTCTCTGGCTACAATGTTAAAAGTTTCCAGGAGTAAGAAGACATTACATATTTTAACTTGTAACAGATAGTAATTACATTAAACAGCTTTTCCCTTCTCAATCATTAATCATAACTCAATCAGCTTGAAACAGAAATTTATACCACCTTCTGGAGTGATATTCTGCAAAGAACAAATGCAACTAATAAAACTCTACAACTTCCAGAACTTGATCTAAATACTGTTGTGACATGCAAATATGTAATTATATATATATATATATATATATATATATATATATATATATATATATATATATATATATATATATAATATGATCACATTCATATGCATATATATAAAATTATATACACACACATATATATAAGTATATATATATTATAAATATGTATATATGTTATATATATGTATATAGAATATGTATACACACACACACATATATACATATATATATATATATATATATATATATATATATATATATATATATATATATACATATATACAGTAGGCATATATATACATACATACATACATAATCACATATGCATGCGTATGCATATGTAGGCTATATACACCTGAATACACAATGTATATATATATATATATATATATATATATATATATATATATATATATATATATATATATATATATATACATATATATCTATCTATCTATCTATCTATCTATCTATATATCTATCTATCTATCTATCTATCTATATATATATATATATATATATATATATATATTTATATATATATATATATATATATATATATATATATATATATATATATATATATATATATATATATATATATATATATATATATTTCCTTACTCGAACATAGATATGCATGTTTACAAAAACCTTCCATTCAAGAAATTGCTTTTAAATGATAATTCTTATGAAGAATCAGTTACTTGATTTATGCAATGTAATGTTTTTGAATCTTACTTGAGTTGATAAAGTTATGTAATTCAATACTCATTAATCTGTTTTGAAGTAAAAGATAGAAAAGTGAATTTTTAGGAAAAAGTGTGTGTGTGTGTGGTGGTGGCGGTGGGGGGGGGGGGGGTGCTATAGTACCCAGCCCCTAAACCTACTCTCCAGATAGATTAGATTTAACCAAACCTTTAGTGCATATCAAGTTACAGGATACAAAACCCATTAGAGAACGGAAATTCAGTACGAAAGGAAATCAAGTATATGTTAGAGTTAGAAAATCAATGTATATATCCTAGTGAGAGTGAATGGTGTTTTTTAATGTTAGTTCTGGTGAAAAAGGAAGATGGATCAGAAAGGCTGTGGATTGATTTCAGAAAAGTAAACATTGTAATTAAGCAAAATTATTTTCTACTTCCCGGGATCAAAGAATCTTTATATATAGAAACTAAAAGGCCAAATATATTTTCAAGTTTGATATGGCCAAAGATTATTAGCAAGTAGGCTACCTCAAAGTCAACGGGCCTGGAAAATATCCACGTTCATAACACCGTTCGGTTATGGAAAGAGAGTTATAAATTTTGGCTTAAAGAATGAAGCCAGTACTTTTCAAAGATTGAATAGTTTTAAATGACATCAACAGTTGTATCGTGTATATTATAAGTTATAAAGTGGATCTTGCACGCGCGGATCCAGCAAGTTCCAAATGTGGGGTCGGAAAGCTAACCAAAGCAGCTGGGGGTCCGGGGAGCGCTGTAAGCCCCCGGAAGCTGACGCAATTTAAAGCCATTTAATAGCGATTCTTCATGTTTCTGAACCCTTTCCTCCTTATAACTGCACATATAAAGTGAATACACATTATGCTATAACAGCATCCCGATAATATAGATAAAACATTTCAGCAGTAATCTCTACAACTACTTTTAATACATGACTGTTCATTCCCGGGAAGCCTCATCAACTGAATACCTCTTGGGTTATATCTGTAATATGTCTTTATTGATTGTATTAGACTATTGGACATAATACTACCACTAGAGAGTTATGGGGTCTTTTAACTGACCAGACAGTACTCCATTGGATCCTTCTCTCAGGTTACGGTTCATTTTCCCTTTGCCTACACACTCGCACCTAATAGTTTGGCCTATTCTTTAGGCTACATATCCTTATACACTTGATAAAACTGAGATTACCAAACAATTTTTCTTCACCCAAGGGGTCACTGCACTGTAATTGTTCAGTGGCCACTTTCCTCTTGGTAAGGATAGAAGAGACTCTTTGGCTATGGTAAGCAGCTCTTCTAGGAGAAGGAAACTCCAAAATCAAACCATTGTTCTTTAGTCTTGGGTAGTGCCATAGCCTCTGTACCATGGTCTTCCACTCTCTTGGGTTAGAGTTCTCTTGCTTGAGGGTGCACTCGGGCACACTATTCTATCTCATTTCTCTTCCTCTTGTTTTGTTAAAGTTTTTATAGTTTATATAGGAGATATTTATTTTAATATTGATACTCCTCTTGAAATATTTCACTTTTCCTTGTTTCCTTTCCTTACTGGGCTATCAGGGACGTAGAGAGAACTTTTTCAGGGCAGGTGTTTAAGTGAAAAAAAGGACAAAAATATAGAAATGGATGAGGCTAAATATATACCGGCTCAATATTCTTTCAAATATATTTAAACTAGCCATTAATAATTCAAGAAAGAGATAAACATGACGGACATCATAGGTACCAGTGGGCTATTGTTTTTTATAAACATAAAATCTACAGTACTGACTACCAGTAGAACTAGGAAACCTAAATATATATATATATATATATATATATATATATATATATATATATATATATATATATATATATATATATATATATATGTGTGTGTGTGTGTGTATATATATATATATATATATATATATATATACATATATATATATATATATATATATATATATATATATGTATATATATATATATATATATATATATATATACACACACACACACACACACACACACACACACACACATATATATATATATATATATATATATATATATATATATATATATATATATATATATATATATATATATATATTACTTTAACATAAATGACCAAGAAAATCAATCAGTATGATCAATACACTTTGCTAATAACCAGACCTTACCATTTTATATTTATAAGAGAACCCTTCTGTGTTCAATCTCTTTAAATATGCTGATATCTTCACTGTTGTCGATTGTGATATAATTTTCAACTGCTACCAACAAAAGATCAGATAACCTCTCCTCACTGGACAGGCTGCGTAGCATTGTCTTCCCCAGCTTGAGTTTGGAGAAGGTCCTTTCCACTGTTGCAGTTGTAACGGGTAGAGTGGCATAAATTGTTGAGAGTTCAAGCATAAGTGGCAATATCACCTGGACATTATTTTCTTTCATCAGGTTGAGCACTGTGGCTGCAGTGTTCTGTGGGAGGCAAGGAAACGAGGAATAGAAGATCTTCAATTCCAACTGTAGCTTGTCTACTTCTAACTCCTAAAACTGGCATAAATTTTGCAATGACTTTATAGCCTCTTCATTCACAGGTTCTTTCCAGTTATTTTGGACTGTCATACAATGAAAAGCATTTAGGATACCCCATATTGTGTTGTCTCCACCTTTAAATCTCTTTTGTAGCTCTTGTGATATTGTATCGAAAAACATAAAATACTCTCACACGGTAGTACTCATCCAAGGATTGATATTGCTGATCCTCAGTAGCAGATGTAGCACTATATTATTTTGTATCTTTCAGGCATTTTTCTTCTTCTGCCTTGTCCAGGGATCCCAGAGGGGAGGTCGATGGCCATGGATTCAGCTCTCTCTTTAACATTTGTAAAAATCTCCTGAAACTTCTCATCATTTCTTAATGCTCTCAAACTTTGTAGCACTCCATCCACATTTCTGTAGGAGGCAGCCAAATCGGAGCCTTTCTGTTGTAGGGTATTAGAGGTATAGGCAGTTTCTTGAAAAAAACTGGGGTGGCAATCTCAAGACAAACGAGAAATTCAAAGTTAATACTCAGCAGCATTATTGAGGTATCCTCTGCTGATGCATCAGGAGGATGTTTTTGCACTATCTCTTCTAAAAATTGC
>NC_090733.1:56069948-56084948 GCF_036898095.1 Palaemon carinicauda
GGGCCTTCTTTGCATTGCAAAAGGCTGTTTCTTGAAGGGGACCCCACTTCAGGTCCTTTGGCTTGCCCTTGAGGGAGGCGTAGAGTGGAGCAAGAGTGGCGGCAATGGCTGGCAGAAAACGGTGATAGTAAGTGATCATGCCCAAGAATTCTTGCAGAGCTTTGACGGTCGAAGGCGCGGGGAAGTTCTGAACGGCTGCTACCTTCTCAGGGAGGGGATGGACTCCTTCATGAGTGGTGCGGTGCCCTAAGAACGACACTTTGTTGGCGCCAAAGGTACACTTGTCGTACCGGACTACAAGGCCATTTTGTTGCAGGCGGTCGAGCACGATGCGCAGGTGACGGAGGTGTTCCTCTTTTGAGGAGGAGAACACAAGTATGTCGTCTACATAACATACACAGAAAGGAAGGTCCCCTAAGATGCCATCCATGAGATGTTGAAACGTGGCCCCAGCATTACGAAGGCCAAAACAGCAGTAATTGAAGGTGTATGTACCAAACGGAGTGGTGATGGTGGTCTTGGGGATGTCTTTCGGGTTCATAGGCACCTGATAATACCCCTTCAGGAGGTTGAGCGTAGAGAAAACCTTCGCTTTGTGCAGGTAGGAGGTCACATCGACAATGTTTGGGAGGGGGTAGCGATCCGGTTCTGTTTGCATGTTCAGGCGCTTGTAATCCCCGCACGGACGGAGGGAGCCGTCTTTCTTCAGAACGATGTGTAAGGGTGACGACCATGGGCTGGAGGCCTTTTGGCAAAGGCCCATTTCCTCCATTTCGGCGAACGTCCGTTTGGCGGCTGCCAATCGTTCCGGTGCCAGACGTCTGAATTTTGCGAAGACTGGGGGTCCCGTCGTCTTGATATGGTGATAAATACCGTGCTTGGCAGGAACCGTGGGCGTTTAGCGAAGTTCTGGACGGAAAACTTCCGGGTACGACGTGAGGAGGTGGGCGTAGGCATCCGTGGGTGCACTGATGTGGAGAGCGAGGTTAGAGGGGGCGGGTTGAAGAGGTGTCGACAAGTACGAGTCTGCGTTGACCAATCGTCGGTGAGTGACATCGACCAGAAGGTGGAAATGAGAGAGGAAATCCGCACCGAGGATTGGCAATGTGACATCAGCAACGAGAAACTTCCAATTGAATTTACCGTTTCCGAATGATAATGTGAGGTTCTCGTAACCATAGGTGAGTATCGCAGATCCGTTGGCAGCTACCAAGCGGACGTCGGTAGATATAGACAGACTACGTCGCGCTAACTTCCGTAGAGTCCGCCATAGTACCAACGATGGAGGGGCGAGGAGGGTGGGGGTGGAAGGCGACGGGAGCGAGTCGACCTCCGGGGTCACCAATGTGACGGGCCGAGAGAAGGTTGTGACTCAAAGGCAGATTCAAAGCAACTGAGTAATTTATTATAGAACACTCTCCTTTATATACAAAACCTCAAGGCAACAGGAAATTTCATGTTCGAAAAACAGACAATGTTACAGAGGAAAAACGCAGACATGTTTATTCTGGTTCTTTTTAGTGCGAGAGAAGAGGGAAGATACAAGCATAATATATACAAAATTAATTATGTACGATCGTGTGACACACGGTTGGTACAGTTCCTATAATAAACGGTCCCAATATTCCTCAGTAAATACGAACTTTCATTACACCCGTTCTGTATGAAATCTCTTTTTAAACTTATAAGTATCCTCATTTGTTTACAGGAAGACACTGTCGATTACCAAAAAGCTCACGTGACCGAGAACTATGCATAAATTAGCTAAAACAACCCAACACCAAGTAAACAATTCATGTGGCCGAGCGTAGACTCGAACCAGCAAACTACCACATAGCAAACCTTAACATTAACCATTGCGATAACTAGACAACACAAACATTATTTACTGGTATTTGTTGGGCATCAACATTAATAGACCTCTAAATCGTATGATTTACAAAAAAAATATAGGATGCACAACTGATATTTCATTTCCTACTACAATACGTGAATAGAACATGAATAAAACAAGCTTAAAGAACGACCACTAAAACGATAAACACAACAAAAATAAAAATGAGTTTGACAAACAGATATGAACTAGAAATATCAATGTCATATAGTTTTTTTGGATAGTATCTATAGCACTTGATCTACTTTTGGAAGTAAGAGTACGAGCTTGCTCACTGGTCTGTGCAGTTCAGAAGATTGGGTTCAAAGTTTGACGCTTCTCACAACACCTCTGGAGTCTGGCAGTACCTCTGTTACACGTGCTAGTGGCCAGTGAAGTCTTGGCGTGTTCTCGGCTTTCAGGAGCACGATGTCTCCTTCCCATGTATTTCGTTGTTGTTTGTTCCATTTGGGGCGTTGCTGTAGGCGGACTATGTACTCCCTTTTCCATCTGCTCCAGAACAAGTCCGACAAATATTGTACTCTACACCACCTTTTTCTCGAGTACATATATTCTGGTTGCGAAGGTCCCGGTATTAACCTCTTGGGCGACTTCATGTGGAGGATCTGACTCGGACTTAGTGATTCCATGTCGTCAGGATCTTCAGAACAGGACGTGATCGGTCTTGAGTTCACAATATATTCTACCTCGCAGAGAAGCATGCGGAATGATTCGTCATCAAGGCGAGTCCCGTGGTCGTAGAATAGCGCAGATAGAACTTTCCGAATGGTACGGATTTGGCACTCCTATACGCCGCCCATGTGCAATGCCATAGGTGGGTTGAGTTTCCAGTCGATATTCATGTACAGTAGTTTGTTTTGGATTTTGTTTTGGTTCAGATCTGACCAAGCCTTGTTCAGCTCATTCCGTGTTCCGATGAAGTTAGTCCCGTTGTCGCATCGCATTTCTTGTACCGTACCTCTGCGGGCTATGTAGCGTTGCAGGCAGTGAATAAAGGAATCTGTTTCGAGACTGTTAGCAGCTTCCAGATGAATGGAGTGACTGACAAGACAGGTGAATATGACGCCGTAACGTTTGAGCTCCTTGCGGCCCTCTTTTATAATGAACGGCCCGAAGAAGTCTACGCCTGTGAATGTAAATGGTGGAGCTGGCTCGAGATGATCTTGAGGTAAGTCGGACATTTTTTGCTCTTGGCATGTCTTTCTCATTTTTCTGCACGTTATGCATTTGCGGAGTTGACGGCGGACAGCAGAGTTCATAGAAACAATCCAAAAGCATTCTCTAATTGCTGCAATGGTGTGATTTCTACTAGCATAGCCGAGTTTCTCATGAGCATCTCGTACGATTAGAGTAGTGACGTGCGAATGTTGTAGCAGTAGCATTGGATGTTTACCGTCAGAGTCCATTGCGGCTTTCGAGAGGCGTTTTCCCATTTGCAGAGTTCCGTCGATGAGCACTGGGTCGAGACGAAATATCGTACTTGTTTTTGGTAGTGAGTGTTCTCTCTTGTCTTCTTTCGTGGTGGTTTTCTTGAGATTTTCGACCTCGTTTGCAAAGGTGATCTTTTGTATAAAACAAATGATTGCCTTTTCAGCCTTTTGCATGATCTGTGCGGTCCTTAAATTTATAGTTTGTTCTTTGTGCATTGCTTCTTTGCTGAACACTGGGTCATTGACACACTCTGCATCGTTAATAACAAACTGGACAATGTTACCAAAGCACGAAGACCTGTTCTCGAGAAGTCTGTGGTTTGTGGCTTTTTCACGCCATTTATTCTGGAGATAACTTGGCAATTTCTGGACCACCATCTGCAGGTTCCTAGCATGATCAAGAACAGCTAGGTGAGTAAATGTTTGCATGGCACTGAAGCATTTTAGCAAGTAACGCAAATATCTTTTCAGATGTTTTCCTTCGTCTGGTTTTATCTGCTTCCACTCGTTTAGTTGTTTCAAGTATGCCAGGGATATAAGGATCACCATACTCTTGTTGTAGCAACTGTCTTGCCCGATTATAGCCTTGGTCTGCATGCATGTATATACAGCTGCTGATGAGGTCCTTAGGTTCACTGTCGGTATGCTGTAGAAGGTAGTAAAGTCTGTCACTACTACTGGCTGTTCTAGAGGAGATCCCGGTGTCAAACGCCAGTATGAAGTCACTGTATTCCAGAAGATCACCGGTAAACTTGGGAACTTCCGGTGCAGGCAAAGCTAGAGCTGTGGCGATACCTTTAATCTGCTGCTGTATGGTGTTATCTGGAGGTGAATTAGGCAGTAGATAGGGTGCACCAAAGTTACTGTTCACAGGTGCATTTACAGGCGGATACGTATACGGTTCTTGATTTGGAAACGTTGATGACGTGGCATTCGAAGCTTTGACTGGAGGTGCACGAGTATTAGTAACAGTCTCTGAAGAATTTCTGGGACCAAATTCTTGTGTAGTGCTTGGATTTAGACTGGGTAAGCTGGCACTATTTTCCTGGGTGACAGGAAGTATAACCTGGTTAGCCATATTGCCACCGTTAGCCGTGTTAGCGCCTTCACTCACACAAATTCCAGGGGCAGCTACACTAGGTCCAGCGACCATAACATTCACGTCCTGATGGTTGGCTCGTTGCACAATAATGCTGGTGTTTCTCATTGTCTTTGTTACCAACATTGTCATCGCCAATATCATTTTCGATTTCTGCAAAAACAAATGCTTTTGCTCGAGTCTTGGCTATTTCGATATCCAATAGAATCTCTTCTGTCTTTGCCACCTGTTCCTTTTTCTTTGTCACAAGTTCTTTTTTGGCAAGCAACTCGGCGAGGCATGCTTTGGCTCGCACCTTTTCGGACATAGCCGATTTGCCAGAATGAAGGGAAGAAGGCCGTTAGGAAGAAGATTTTGAACCAGATCGGCTTAAAAGACTTTCCAGGTCTTCTTCAACTTGTTTTTCGTTTATGGCTATCCATTCACCAGTATGGTTTCGGAATTGCAGAATGCTAATTTCCTTGGTCTCATATCTGGACAATTCCTGGTCTTGCTCCAATTCGTCTGAGATGTTATCCATGACACAATTGAAGTTTTTTTTGTACTTATCGAAAGCTTCGTTATATTCCTCTAGACACATTTTCACCAAGTGCAGGTTGTCAGGATTTGACATGAGGCCTAAGAGTTCATTGCGTTTTTTCGTTACATTGGCAAGTGATAATCTGAATTTATTTTTCAATGTTCGAATATCAACTGTCGTACCCGAGTTTTCGACGGGAGCACTATTCTGGACAGTCTCATCAGACTCCTCCATCTTGTCTGTAGTTTTTCATAACAGGCAGTAATTCCACTTCTTAAGGCTCACGTATAAGAGTTATAATAGAATTTCAGCGATGTTAATGCTCTATTCTTTTATTGCTTAACGTGAATGATGGAGAAACCCAATTTTGATACGCACATATAGTTCTTTATTGGATCCATGACGTTAACATCGATATGGTTATATTGTCAGGCGTTTATACATGTAGACTTAACGTATGTAGCGTAACTTGAAGTGATGTGATGTGGTTCAATTACTATGGATAAATGAAAAAGAAATCAACGTATGAATAATATGCTAATTTATACAAAATTATTAAGTTACATAACTAAGACTGATGGAAACAATATGCAAAGCTTAATTAAGTAAATTATGCATGTATAATGGCTTATTATAAAAAGCTAATACACAAAGTCAATATAATTAAGGCTCATATAAAGGCATACGTTATATATCATGTAGGCTTACGAATGGGAAAAGATTAATCCACTATTCTAAAACAGTATAATAGGCGTTTACTTACAATTGTGTTCCTATAAGAAACGGTCCAAAAATTCCTCAGCTTTTCGATCTCGTGAAATTAAAGCTCTGTGGGTGGACCTTGATGCTTATGGAGGTGTAGACCCAAATGGTATTTTTCCTTTGTTTTTTATAAAGACAGCAGATTTCTTAGCTCCAAAGTTATCTGTTATTTTGCGCAAGTTAGCAAGAAGAGGAGCTTTTAGCACTAGTTGGAGAATTGGTAATGTTACTCCTCTATGTAAATGTGTTTGTGGTAGCTTAAGTCCCACTGATTACCGGCCAATTTCCATTATTCCCTTATTATCTAAAGTTTTTGAACGTCTTCGGGCAAAACGTCTTAATAGGTTTGCTGAAGGTAATCATCTACTCCCTAGTTTGCAATTTGGTTTTCGTAAAGGCCTTGGAGCATGTGATGCCCTTCTTACAATCTCCAATGCTGTACAGAAATCCCTTGATTGTGGTCGGGAAGTTCGTATGATTGGCCTTGATTTTAGTGCTGCCTTTGACCGTGTTAATCATGAGGCCCTTGTTTTCAAACTGAAACAGTTGGGAGTGGGGGGGTCATTTCTTAGCATTATTATTGATTTTTTAAGTATTAGATCTCAAAGAGTTGTTGTTGATGAGAACCATAGTGATTATGGGAATGTGATATCCGGTGTTCCACAGGGTAGTGTTCTTGGCCCATTACTTTTCATAATATTTATACGTGACATGTGGTTTGGCCTAGAAAACAAGCTTGTTGCATATGCAGATGATGCTACTCTCTTTGCATCAATTCCATCCCCTGAATGTAGATCTGGGGTTGGTGAATCCCTTAATAGAGATTTAGCTAGAATTAGTGCATGGTGCAAATTATGGGGTATGAAGTTGAATCCTAACAAAACTCAAAGTATGATTGTAAGTAGGTCAAGGACGGTGGCTCCTCAACATCCGGATCTCAGTATTGATAATGTTTCTTTAAATTTGTATGACTCTTTCAAAATTTTAGGTGTGATTCTCGACAGTAAATTTACTTTTGAGAAACATATAAGGTCTGTGTCCTCTTTAATTGCACAAAAAAATAGGCTTATTGAGAAAGTCTTTCAAGATTTTCGGTGATCAATATATTCTGAAGAAGTGTTTTAATTCTTTCATTCTACCTTGTTTTGAGTATTGTTTTCCTGTCTGGTGTTCAGCTGCTGATTCTCATCTTAATTTGTTGGACAGACACTTACGGTCTATTAAATTTCTTATCCCTGATCTAGATATTAATCTCTGGCACCGTCGTTCAATTAGTTTATTATGCATGTTGCATAAGATTTTTCATAACTCTGACCATTCTTTACATTCAGATCTCCCTGGTCAATTCTATCCTGTTCGTAATACTAGGCAGGCAGTTAATTCTAATAGCCAGGCCTTCTTTATCATGAGGCTCAATACTACACAGTACTCTAGAAGTTTTATTCCAGCTGTGACCAAGTTGTGGAATGATCTTCCTAATCGGGTAGTTGAATCAGTAGAACTTCAAAAGTTTAAAGTTGGAGCAAATGCTTTTTTGTTGACTAGGCGGACATGAGTCTTTTTATAGTTTATTTATGACATATTTGTTTTTGATGTTGTTAATAGTTTATATATGACATGTCTGTTTTGACGTTGTTACTTATTTTAGAATGATTTATTGTTAATTTGTTCTCTTCATTTATTTATTTCCTTTTTTCCTTTCCTCATTGGGCTATTTTTCCCTGTTGGAACCCCTGGGCTTATAGCATCTTGCTTTTCCAACTAGGATTGTAGTTTGGATAGTAATAATAATAATAATAATCCGTTCTGTATGAAATCTCTTTTTAAACTGATAAGTTTCCTCACTTGTTTCGAGAAACCCACTGTCGATTACCAAAAAGTTCACGTGACCGACAACTATGCATAAATTAGCTGAAACAACCCAACACCAAGTAAAAAATTCATATGGCCGAGCGTAGACTCGAACCAGCAAACTACCACACAGCAAACCTTAACATTAACCATTGCGATAACTAGACAACACAAACATTATTTACAGTTAATCGTTGGGCATCAACAATATATATATATATATATATATATATATATATATATATATATATATATATATATATATATATATATATATATATATATATATATATATATATATATATATATATATATATATATATATATATATATATATATATATATATATATATATATATATATATATATATATATGTTATCATTATTACAAGATAGGCTATAACATAAGTTGGAAAAGCAAGATGCAATAAGCCCATGGGCTCCGACAAGGAAAAATAGCACAATGAGCACGGGAAACAACGAAATAAACAAACTACAGGAAAAGAATAAAAAAATAAAGTATAGTAAAATATTTAGATAACAGTAAAAACATTGAAGAGGATCCATCACATATTAAATATAAAAACTTCAAGAAAACAAGAGGAAGATATACAAGATATAATAGTATGCCCTAGAGTACTCTTAAGCATATATATATATATATATATATATATATATATATATATATATATATATATATATATATATATATATATATATATATATATATAGATACATATATATATATATATATACATATATATATATATATATATATATATATATATATATATATATATATATATATATATATATATATATATATATATATATATAATTTATATATATATATATATATGTTTGTATATATATATATATATATATATATATATATATATGTATATATTCATATATATATATATATATATATATATATATATATATATATATATATATATATATATATGTATATATATATGAATGAATGGCGATTGTGACGCAGTTCCGGTAGGCCCTGCTGCTTCCTCCGATGCCTTAGATGACCGCGGAGGTAGCAGCAGTAGGGGATTCAGCATTATGAAGCTTCATCTGTGGTGGATAATGGGGGAGGGTGGGCTGTGGCACCCTAGCAGTACCAGATGAACTCGGTTGAGTCCCTTGTCAGGCTGGGTGGAACGTAGAGAGTAGAGGTCCCCTTTTTGTCTTGTTTCATTTGTTGATGTTGGCTACCCCCCAAAATTGGGGGAAGTGCATTGGTATATGTATATATATATATATATATATATATATATATATATATATATATATATATATATATATATATATATATATATATATATATATATATATATCATTACTAGCCAAGCTACATCCCTAGTTGGAAAACCAAGATGCTATAAGCACAAGCGGTCCGATAGGGAAAAATTGCCCAGTGAGGAGAGGAAATAAGGAAATAAATAAATGATGAAAACAAGTTATCAATAAATCATTCTAAAACAGTAACAACGTCAAAACAGATATGTCCTATATAAACTATTAACAACGTCAAAAACAGATGTCATATATAAACTATAAAAAGATTCATGTCAGCCTGGTCAACATAAAAACATTTGCTCCAACTTTGAACTTTCGAAGTTCTACTAATTCAACTACCCGATTTGGAAGATCATTCCACATCTTGGTAACAGCTGGAATAAAACTTCTAGAATGCTGTGCAGTATTGAGCCTCATGATGGAGAGGGCCTGGCTATTAGAATTAACTGCCTGCCTAGTATTACGAACAGGATAAAATTGTCCAGGGAGATCTGAATATAAAGAATGGTCAGCGTTATGAAAAATCTTATGCAACATGCATAATAAACTAATTGAACGACGGTGCCAAAAATTAATATCTAGATCAGGAATAAGAAATTTAATAGACCGTAAGTTTCTCTCCAACAAATTAAGATGAGAATCAGCAGTTGAACACCAGACAGGAGAACAATACTCAAAGCAAGGTAGAATGAAAGAATTAAAACACTTCTTCAGAATAGATTGATCACCGAAAATCTTAAAAGACTTTCTCAATAAGCCAATTTTTTGTGCAATTGAAGAAGACACAGACCTAATGTGTTTCTCAAAAGTAAATTTGCTGTCGAGAATCACACCTAAAGTTTTAAAAGTCATAAATTTAAAGAAACATCAAAATTGAGATCTGGATGTTGAGGAGCCACCGTCCTTGACCTACGTACAATCATACTTTGAGTTTTGTTAGGATTCAACTTCATACTCCATATTTTGCACCGTGAACTAATTTTAGCTAAATCTCTATTAAGGGATTCACCAACCCCAGATCTACATTCAGGGGATGGAATTGATGCAAAGAGAGTAGCATCACCTGCATATACAACAAGCTTGCTTTCTAGGCCAAACCACATATCATGTGTATATAGTATGGAAATTAATGGGCCAAGAACACTACCCTGTAGAGCACCAGATATCATATTCCTATACTCACTATGGTTCCATCAACAACAACTCTTTGAGATCTATTACTTAAAAAATCAATAATAATACTAAGAAACGTTCCACCCAATCCCAACTGTTCGAGTTTGAAAATAAGGGCCTCATGATTAACACGGTCAAAGGCAGCACTAAAATCAAGGCCAATCATACGAACTTAATGAACCCAATCAAGGGATTTTTGTACAGGATTGAAGATTGTAAGAAGGGCATCACATGCTCCAAGGCCTTTACGAAAACCAAATTACAAAATAGGGAATAGACGATTACCTTCAGCAAACCTATTAAGACGTTTTGCCCGAAGGCGCTCAAAAACTTTAGATATTATGTGAATAATGGAAATTGGCCGGTAATCAGTGGGATTTGAGCTACCACAAACACATTTACATAGAGGAGTAACATTACCAATCCTCCAACAAGTGCTAAAAGCTCCTCTTCTTGCTAACTTGCGCAAAATAACAGATAACTTTGGAGCTAATAAATCTGCTGTCTTTATAAAAAACCATAGAAAAATACCATTTTTGTGTACACCTCCATAAGCATCAAGGTCCATCAACAGAGCTTTAATTTCACGAGATTAAAAAGCTAAACTAGTTAGTTTAGCCTCAGGAAAACATAAGTGAAGAAGTTCAAGTTTTTCATTACTCTGTTTACTGTCGAAAACATCATCCAAAAGGGTTGTCTATTCCCTTGGACAGTGAGTGACTGAGCCATCTGGTTTAATTAAACGACGAACTGTTGCATCTACACCGAAGAGTGCAGATTTAAGGGTAGACCACCATTTATGTTCCTGAGTTGTACCAGAAAGGGTTTATTTTATGGTTAAATTGTACTCCTTTTCAGTTGAGGCATAAACTCTCTGAGCAAAAGCTCAAGGCTGAGTATAGTTATTCCAGGTAATATCTGATCTATTACCCTTCCAAAGATGATAGGCCTCCTACTTCTCCAAATAAGCACATCTACAATCATCATTGAACCACGGTTTGTCCCTCACTCGGTACCTTAGCACACGAGAAGGGATACGCCTATCAATTATGTTGACTATATTCTCATTCAAAGAGACAACAGGATCTACACTACTATATAATTGCGACCAATTCTAGCACAAAAGATCATGAAAAATCCCACTCCAGTCTGTTTGGGATTTTATATAAATTTTACAAGAGTATGATATATCAGGGACAGGCTGCTCAGTCTTCACTACTAATGAAATCAAGGCATGATCAGATGTCCCGACTGGAGAACCAACCTTACTAGTTACAACACCAGGGGAGTCAGTGTATACGAGGTCCAAGCAATTACCAGACCTGTGGGTAGCTTCATTTATGATTTGCTCACAGCCCGATTCAGAGGCAAAGTCTAAAGCTCTTAAGCCATGGCGATCAGTAGGAGAGATAGAACTTAACCACTCCCTATGGTGAGCATTAAAATCACCAACAAAGACCAATGAAGCCTTTCTATCATCTTCTTGTATCTTAGCCATAATGGTAAGAAGATAATCGAAGATAGAATCATCCATGTCTGGATTCTGGTAGATCAAACACAAATAAAAATTGTTGTGCCTGCCGCAAACTTTTATTACCTGAATCTCATGACATCCACATTGATAGCAGGACTTATGAGAAGTAGGGTACTCAGTCCTAATATACACCGCCATTCCCCTGGCCCTAGGGATGACATCATGTTTCAACATTATTAGCTTCTTAAAACCAGTTATAAGGAGCTCAGATGAGTGCCTCATATTAGAAACCAAAGTTTCTGAGCACAAAAGAATATCATACTGTCTGTACGCAACTGTAAGGTCTTGAATATTTGCATGAACACCACGAATATTGCAATACAGAAAACGACTTTGACGAAATCTAGGACGTACTGGTCCCGGATTTCACTCAATGTCTCCAGACAGCATGAGAATTAATAGAAATAAAAAAGAGACATTATACTTAAAAACTAGATTAACAAGAATTATAACAAAAACAATATGTTCAGAATTATAGATAAAGTGATTGATGAAACCAATAGACTATAGTAAAAAGTCGGAAAAACTGGTCAACATGGAGGAGCCGATACACCATGCAAGGCTAAATACCATCCAGGATAGCCACTTCAACTGAAGGGAGGACAGTAAAGATGGTTTTTGAGAAGAAAAAGAATCAGAAAAGGAAAAGACAACCTCTTGATAAACCACCAGGCACCCATGGCCTTTCTATTAAGCCTGCCATTCCAAAAAAAACAAGAGGAAGAAAAAAAAATTACAAGATAGAATAGTGTGCCCGAATGTACCCTCAAGCAAGAGATCTCTAACACAAGACAGTGGAAGACCATGGTAAAATGTCTCTAACCATACCCAAGAGTAGAGAACAATGTTTTGATTTCGTAGTGTCTTCTTAGAAGAGCTGCTTACCATAGCTAAAAAGTCTTTTCTAACTTTATGAAGTGGAAAGTAGCTAATAAGCAATCACAGTGCAGTAGTTAGCCCCCTTGAATGAAGAAGAATTATTTAGTTATATTAGTGTTAAATACAGTATACAGGAAAACTGCTGATAATTTTTTTTTATTTTTTCATTGGGCAAGCGTTGTTCTTAAGTTGCCACTTAGTATTAATCACTTGTTATCTAAAATTTTACCATTTAAAAATATTAGATCTTTTAGAAATAATTTCATGCTAAAATGCTATTTCAGAACAAAAATCAATATGTTACTGTAGCCTGAATCCCTTTGCCACCGTCACTCCACGAGACTAATTATAGTTTTGGAATTGTCTGCGTGGATAGAAAGAAGGAAGCCGGGAAAGAGATCCTCAGGATGCAGATCATTTTAAGCAAATCCTTATAGTCAAAGGATAACAATTTATGCATTTGGAGTGTGAATTCATAGTAATTACTTATTTTTGCTTATTTCGTTTTGCGTATAGAGCAAATACTAGGTAGGATAGAGATTTCGAAACTTACAATAAATTATTGGAAGTTACAGGTTAGAGTCAATGCTACCTATATAGGTCTAGTCTCTCTCGGTGTTTCTTCAGCTTGAGGAAATAATGATATATAAATGCGTAAATAAGTGAGGTGGTGAGTTATCTTCGCTATTATAAATATAATCAATTCAACGTTTCTATTATTTTACTTTTACTCTACGGACGGGAGACTATAATCAGATCAGATATATTCACCCGCAGCTATTATGTGCATATTCTACAGATAGACAATAACAATGTACCTTGAATAATAATAATAATAATAATAATAATAATAATAATAATAATAATAATAATAATAATAATAATAACTAGCTGAACTCGGGACGGATATTGTTTATGAAATCGCCATTATCCCTTGATGTCGTTCACTAACCAGCAGTTCAATGTAATGTTGCTACATCTAACATCATATTCAAGAAAGCTATATGATAGCTGTGCCTTTTCAATTGTAGATATTAGCATGGAATTTGACAGTAACAGAAAAACTGTCCCATCGAATCACTGAAATTTCCATTTGGATGTGTGAATAATTCTAGGAACAATTTACTCCACCGCTAAAATTAACCATTCAACCCATACCGAAATAAAAGTTTGCCTTTGTTGTTTTTATGCATATATTAACATGAAAACAGGTATGGACAAAGTAAATATCGATCCCATAAATACCTGAAAATTTCAATTTCAGTATATATGTGTGGTTTTCTACGACTAATTTACAGCACCGCCGAAAATCGGCCTCCCACGGATATCGAAAATGGCAACTCTGACTTTTCTATGGCAAGTATCAATAAAGAAATAGGTATGAATGTAGTTTATGTAACACCCATCAAACCCTCTGAAAATCATTTGGACATCTGTAAAAATCTAGAATTAATTTGCAGCTCTTCAGAGATTTTTTAGCTAAACATTGTCGCTTACAACAAAAGGGACAGCCAGGGCGTGATTATAGCAGGTATGAACATAAAAATTGGTAGAATCAAACCTTATATATATCATCATCATCATCTCCTCCTACGCCTATTGACGCAAAGGGCATCGGTTAGATTTCGACAGTCGTCTCCATCTTGAACTTTCAATTCAATACTTCTGGGTTCATCATCTCCTACTTCACTCTTCATATTCCTCAGCCATGTAGTTCTGGGTATTCCAACTCTTCTAGTGCCTTGTGGAGCTCAATTGAATGTTTGGTGAACTAATCGCTCTTTGGGAGTGCGAAGAGCAGGCAAAAACCTTCTCCATCTATCCCTTACCCTTCATTTGGTGAGATATCTTCAAAAAAATTTTGTCTTGAATGAAGCGAGTGATCTTATATGAAATGCCAATATTTTTTTAAAGATATCTCACGCAACCCGTAGCCCAGTAATTCCCTAACCCTAGGTTTAGGAACAAGGTGGTGGGGGCGGGGAGGGGGGAGCAGCTGACATTTTCAGCAGCGGAGTCAATAACTCCTATACCAATAAATATATTCAAATGAAATTTGAATGTGTTATATACATAAATATATAATCTTTGTTTCTGCCCGTTTTCATGTTCATACCTGCTATATGCAGGCCCTGGCTGTCAGTTTTGTGCGTAAGTGACGACTTTTAGCTAAAATAATCAGTGAGGAGGAGCAAACTACTGCTAGACTTTTACAGATATCTAAAACATTTTCACAGGGTTTGATGGGTGTGAGGTGAACTACATTCATACCAAGACACAAGAGCCATAATACTACTACTACTAATACTACTACTACTACTACTACTACTATTATTATTATTATTATTATTATTATCATTATTATTATTATTATTATTATTACCACCTGAACTGGGGACAGATATTGTTTATGAGATCGGCATTATCCCTCGTTGATGTCGCTCACTATCACGCAGTTCACTGTAATGTTGCTACGCTTAACATCATATTTAAGAGGGCTATATGATAGCTGTGTCTTTTCAAATGCAGATATTACCATAGAAT
>NC_090733.1:56087448-56109948 GCF_036898095.1 Palaemon carinicauda
AACATTGCAAAGTAAGAAGAGTTATGCCAGGCTGACACTTGCCTGACTTTTAGCCACGAATTTGTCGTGGCAAGTCGTGCTATTTTTGGGCACGAACTGGGAGGCTCACGCACTGTTCACGTCTAGTTCACGCATAGTTCACAATGAGTTAACTATGAGTTTACTAATAGTTCACGAATGCGTGCACATCAGTGTCCACATTGACACAAACTGGCACGACGAGTTCACGCATAGTTTGCGCATAGTTTGCACATAGTTTGCGCACTTCCCGCATTGGCACGACAAGTCTGCGCTATACGGACGGTGTCATGCCGACTTGGCCATGCCATGTAAAAACGGTGCCTCTCCAACCCCTGGTCATTTTTGTAGAGAAGAAAAGATGTCTATACCTGGAAGCTGCTATAGCCATTGTTGAAGAGCAGCAGAAAAGGCTGTCAGAGGCAGACGAGCAAGAAAAGGAAATTCCACCTTGAAGAAAGACACAAAGGAAAGTGTGGGTCAGGGAATGGTTGACCAGAAGGCACGAGTTTGGACAGTATAACAGTCTACTGACTGAACTCCACAAGGATGATCAAAGGGGCTACAAAAATTACCTCAGAATCACAGCTGACCTGTTCCAAGAGATGTTTGAGAAGTTAACCCCTCGCCTCCAGAAGTAGTCTACCTTCATGAGGGAACAGCTTTAAGTTGGACTCAAGCTGGCTGCCACCCTCTGCTTTTTAGCCACTGGAAATTCTTATCCAAGTCTGCAGTACAGCTTCAGGGTTGAAGCAAGTACCATCTGCAAGTTCATACCCGAGGTGTGTAAAGCCATCATCGCGGTCTACAAGGTCGAAGTGCTGAGCTGCCCCAAAACTAATGAGGAGTGGAAGAAAGTTGCTGCCAGGTTCAGCTCGAGATGGAATTACCACAACTGTCTGGGGGCTGTGAACGGCAAGCACATTGCCATGAAGAAGCCACCCAATGTTGGCTCTTACTACTACAACTACAAGTGCTTCCACAGTATTGTACTGATGGTAGTGGCAGATGTTACCTACAAATTCCTCTATGTGGATGTTGGGGCAGAGGGTGGTGCATCAGATGGAGGAACATGGAGTAACTGTTCCCTGCATGATGCTGTAGAAGAGAACAGAGCTGGAGTGCCTCAATCAGAACCACTCCCTAATGATGACCAGCCAGTGCCCTATCACTTCGTAGGGGATGACGTCTTTGCTCTCCGAACTTGGATGAAGAAACCATTCTCCCATGGGTCACAGGTCCTACGAGAATACATATATACCTACAGGTTGTCTCGGGCCCAACGTGTCGTGGAGAATGCCTTTGGAATTCTGTGTCAAAGGTTCCGTTGCTTCTTGATGACGATGCATCAGCATCCCAACATCATCAACTTGATCACCATGTGCGCCTGTGTCCTGCACAACCTCGTCCTCATCAGATACTCACACGTAATTTCAGCAGTGGACCGCGAAGATCCGAACACACATGATTTGATCCCTGGTGGAGGGAGGACTGACCGACACCTGCAGGGGCTGCTGCCTCTAACCGGCCATCATACCTTGAAGGATGCAAAGGATCAGCGAGACTACCTGTAATTACTACATGTCCCCTGCTGGTGCTGTCCCTTGGCAAGAAAGAATGGTAGTAGCTCCATGAGCTGCATCCACAGTTGTTCCATTATTGAAGTAAATGAAAAGTTTATTTTTTTTTTTTTGCCCTTTATCTTTTTGGTTTCTTTTTCTTTCCTTTCTCGTTAATTTTTGTTTTTTGTTTCGTTTCGTTATCGTTTTGCTTTCACTTTATCTTAAGGTTAAAGAGAAAAACGAGTGTTTTCAAATAAAAGAAAAAAATATTAACATGAAAACAGCAAACAACAAATATGTACAAGTATCACAGTCCAACTATTTACAAATATTTAGAAGTGTCTCATCTCAGTCAGTGTCCTTGCTGGTTCTGGTACCGCTGCGTGGTGATATTTGATGGACTGGTGGTGTGTTGATTTCTTTAGAGATGAAGAGGGATGAGGGTGAAATACCCTCTTCTAGGTTGCTGTCAATGGACCCCGTGCTCAGGCAGGGATGCTGAGTGAAGTCACTGGTGTCTTGAAGTTGGCTGACAGTGACGACACTGAAGATGTTGGTGAAGAAGCCTGGACAAGGATGGCTGATGGTACTGAAGTTGTCGGTGAAGGAGCCTGGACAAGGGTGGCTGACGGTGCAGGTGGAATCCCTGGTCGCCACTCCATGGTACGGGGCCAGGAGGACTGGCCTGAAGACTGTGGTGACTGGGACGGCATCTACGTTACAGGTGATGGCTGACTGGCTGGAGGTTGCTGCTGAGGCTGCTGCTGCTGCTGCTCTGACGGTGCCTGCAAGGTGGCTGGTTGAGGTTGATGCCAGAACTACTGCTACTGAGGGGGCTGTAAAGGTTACTGCTGCTGTGGGCCTGGACAGGTCATGAGTGGTTGTTGATGTGGCTGCTGGAAGAGCTGATGTCGCTGCCTGTAGCGGTGTACAAGGTTGAGGCAGTCTATCTGGAATTCATGACAGGAGTCATCCAGGATGACATGCATGTGGCCTTCCAGCAGACACACAAAATTGTGTACGATCTTGTGCTGGCAGGTGGACGAGTGGGTGGGCGCCAAGGAATCTGCTTTGGAGATGATCTGAAACATACAAACATTGTAACAATTTAGTACAGCATTTCAATGCAATATATTGCACATGCCATGTCAAAAGCAATGGATGAAACTGGAATACAATATGCATGTAGACATTGGGATTCTCACCTGTTGCTGAGGTTGCTCTGGGTCACCCAGGTGTCGGCGGTTGTGGTGGCTCTCTGTGTTGTTGGTGGCCTGGACTGTTTCCCCTGCCCTTGCCCATCCCAGTGCTAGTAGACGCTTGGCTCTGGGAACCTGTGGACCTCACTTCATCATCGTCTTCGTCGCTGACCGTCACTGCAGCTGACTTCTCACTGGGGAAAACTGCTCGCTGCGGACTGTCTCTCCCCGGACGATGTGTTGCATCAGGAAACTCCAGGTCTCCATGATCTGGTTGTCACAGGCACTCCTTTGTGGCTGGCCAGTTCCACTCTTCTTCTCCTTCTTCATAATATTCCCCACCCTGGTTCTCAAGTTCTCAAAATGCTTCTTGTATTGGGCACAAGTGGCAGGAGGCTCCAGCTACTCTCTGACTCGATCCCACCGGCTGTTCTTGGCTGACATGTTGAGCCACTCCTTTTACTTCTTGTAATACATCTGGGGGTTCTCCTTCACAAGGTTGGCCAACCTAAACTCGTACTCTTCTGTCCAGCGGTATTCAGGAATTTCTTTCATGGACAACCGGACCCTCTTCTTCTGCTTTCTGTTAGCCTCGTCCTCATTGGATGCCTGTCTCTGGCATTCGATTGGATCCTGCTTGATATAGATGACTGAGGGGAATTATCTCTCTCAGCAGTCTCTGCCTCTGGCCTGTTAGCTTCTGGCCTTCTCTGCTTTCCTCCTCCTCTTGTCAGCTTGGTTTTAGGCATGTTGTCTCTTAGCTGTCAACCTCTGGAATGGCAAGCAGTGTCCAGGAAGCTCTATATATATCCCAAAACCGATGTGAGCGCCTTCGCCGAGTAGTCATGAATTGCTCATGAACTGTTTGTTAACTGATCGTGAACTGTTCGTGAACTTATTGCAAACTGCTCATGCCATGCGCAAACTGTTCTTAAAGTGCGTAAACTAGTCATGAACTGCTCGTGTAATCAATGCGTGAAGTACACGTGACCATGTCAGTGGGAAGGCACGGTCACGCTGCGACGTGTGCATATTCGTGAATATGTCGTCAATTGCTCGTGAACTCGACGTGAGCTGTTCGTAAACTATTCGTGGTAGTTCGTGACAGTCGTGGCATGGCACACATTGCCTCACAATGGCACACATCCTCCTGCATCGTCCATATATATATATATATATATATATATATATATATATATATATATATATATATATATATATATATCTCATGTGTGCTTACGTCTGTGTTTGTGTGTGTGTGCGTGTGGGTTTAAAACTTTTGCGTACATATATCGAAATCAGATTACTCAATATACTTTCTTGTGTATCTATTTACTTCTACTAGTGACTTGAATGTTTACTGGGAGAAATTCTTATTTTTGCAAACCCATGATATGAACGAGGAAATTCTCAGAGGGAACTTTAATTGCATTTTCAAAAAATGTTAATACACCAGGTGCGCCGCATCTAAATGGGAGAAAACTGAAGTGATTAATGGAATATATATGTCCAATGACGAATGGGATTAATTAGAAATACTATTATGATGGGAGAAAAAGTTGGATAAAATCATGGTTAATCAGTTACGGAATGGTACTTACATTTATGTCATATCATCTCATCATCCCACTATATCTACATGTTCAGATGGATCATTCAATGCCATCTCTGTAGAAACCTTAGAGTCATAGCCTCCAATCATCCCAGAGGCAATATGTTAACACTCGCAATTTTATAATCATATTCAACACAATCACTTCATAACTTTTTGATAGGATCTGCCTTATTCTTAATTCGTTCATAAGTTATATTTCCAATTACAAACAGGATTATTGGAGCCATTCATTTAGACACTTCACCTGGAACACTACCAACTGATCTAATTTTTGGGTGGATAGGATTATGAACTCTTGTGTGTTGTTAATAAGGACAAGCATTATGGTAAGGTGGTATATTGAGAAGAAAACAGCTCTACTAATACATGGCTTCCTTGTCAAATATTTTTTTTTCTTTTTTTCTTTTTTTTATCAATCGTGATTTACACACATTTCACAGTGAGAAGTATTATCTAACAATGCATTCCACATTTTTCACCCACCTATATTCAACCACTAGTTTTAACTACACATTGTACATTTACGAAAGTTACAACTGGCGATTTATTAAAAGTTTTATCTGATGAAGAAACAAAGCATGTTTTATTATGACGCCCTGATAAAATGACTTAGTTGATAAAATTATGAGTTAGAGATATTTTTTTTCAACGGAAAGTAATATCTTCAAACTTTTAGAATTACTTTGAGTAAGCATCCCTCCCCGATTACTTACTCAGTAACCCGTGAAGGCAATTTTGCCAACGAATTTATCTAATTATGTTCTTTGGTTTGAATTTCTTCAAGACGTATTCAATATTTGGCTTACCTCTGAGAATTTGGATAATTGTTTAGACAATAAGAACAATTCAATTTATGCCATGAAATTCATTTCAGAAGAAGAAACTATTTTTAGATATGTTGGTGAATAGAAAAGATAAATTCTTTGCTTTCCATATCTATATGAAAGATAAACTCTTTGCTTTCCATATCTATATGCAAGATAAACTCTTTTCTTTCCATATCTATATGAAACTTACCAACGCTTATTCCAATATGCATTATTATGTAGATCACCATATTACTGAAAAAACTTCAGTACTTCCAAAAATTATTACAGGGCTTTATGCGACAAGTCTTTGCAGCCGTATAATGCTTTTTTTTTTTTTTATAAACATATCTTGCTGAAAATAAAGATATTGACTGTTTTTATTATTATAGAAACAGTTAATCGTTTAATAATTCATAATTCCCTAAAACGTTATTCTGGTTGTTTACCATACAGGATAAAATATGAAATTTATGGATGAAACTGAAAGACGATTTGAAAACTGTTTTAATCAACTTGGTATATTGCTTGGAGTGGAGAAATATTAGGTTTCCATTTTGTATATTTAAATTATTAAAACCATTGTCCAAACTAAAAAATAAAATCTCATTATGACTGAGTTTTTTTTTTTACTGTTTTTGTATTAGAAATACTATAGAATTTTCTTTTATCAAATATTATAAACCTCGAGTCTTTAGTAATAGCCCTGATACCGTAACTTTATAATAAGCAGTTATCGTATAAATAAAATTAATGGCAATATTTTTTTTCAAATATTACCATTTCCATACAATAATCATGCTCTGCTTGATTGGGACTTTAATCCTTTATTGTGATTTAATTCAAGAATGTTAGTTTTGGAGTCAATTCGACAAAATTATTTGCGTAATATAAGAAATTGCTTCACATATGGTAATTTCTTCCTTACATTTCCAGTGTGCTTCCTTCATATATATATATATATATATATATATATATATATATATATATATATATATATATATATATATATATATATATATATACATACATATATATATATATATATATATATATATATATATATATATATATATATATATATATATATATATATATATATATATATATATATATATATATCATATAGTATACCAACCATGTGTCACATGATCGTACATAATTAATTTTGTATATATTATGCTTGTATCTTCGCTCTTCCCACGCACTAAAGAGAACCAGTATAAACATGTCTCCGTTTTTCCTCTGTAACATTGCCTGTTTTTCGAACATGAGATTTCCTGTTGCCTTGAGATTTTGTATATAAAGGAGAGTGTTCTATGAATTACTCAGTTGCTTTGAACCTGCCTTTGAGTCACAACCTTCTCTCGGCCCGTCACATTGGTGATCCCGCAAGTCGACTCGCTCCTACCGCCTTCCACCCCCACCCTCCTTGCCCCTCCATCGTTGGTACTATGGCGGACTCTACGGAAGTTGGCGCTGCGGCTGCCCCATTTAAACTTTCATCGTTCACCAGCGGAGAGGCGTTTGTTTGTTTTCAGCACGCAGAAGTCCAGTTTCGCATCAAGGGCGTGACTCGCTCAACCACCAAAGCAGATTATGTTCTCGCGGCGATACCCGAGGACACCTTCCCGGAAACATCCGACTGGTTTTGTGAACAAGAAGACACACCAATATCGTCCGACGTGCTCAAAACATGCCTTCTGCAGCAGTACTCGCCGTCGCCAACCGCCCATATAGCAAAGCTTTTTCAGCTCTCGCAACAACCGTTGGGGGACCAAAGGGCCTTGCTCACCCTCAGGGAAATGACCAGTATCGCTCGCCTTCAACCTGCCGCAGACGGCTCTCCTCATGAGGTGAACCTACTTCGTGCCCTTTGAATAAGCCGTTTACCCGGACCTATACGCGCTGCCATACCAGATGTCGATAGTTTACCCATAAAGGACTTGATGACCAAAGCCGACGCCCTTAAGGACAGCCACTTCAAGACCTCCATCAACGCCTCAACCCCTGACGAAGGGATGCCTATTCAACGTCAACCAAAGCTGACATGAATGCCGTAGGACATACACGCCTTCCACGTGACATGCTGAAGCGGCGACAAAGCCACCCACCACCCACCAATTGCTCGGGCCCCAACAAATGACTTCTACAGCCGCTTACTACCTCCCATCCGCCGCAGTTTTGCTACTACCACTTCAGATTCGGGGCAACCGCGAAGAAATGTGCCGAGAATTGTCAGTGGTCAAAAAACGTGTAAGTAGGCCATCGCTCGTGGCGGTGGCCTCCCGTGTTTCTAATCTTTTCTTTTTACATGATACAGGAACGGGCGTGCGATTTTTGGTAGACACGGGTGCTTGTCGTTCTCTTTTGCCAAGGGAACACTTCAAGACACAACGTAGTCTGTCTACATCTGCCGACGTCCGCTTGGTAGCTGCCAATGGATCTGCGATACCCACCTACGGTTACGAGAACCTCTCATTATCGTTCGGAAACGGTAAATTCAATTGGAAGTTTCTCGTTGCTGACGTCACATTGCCAATCCTTGGTGCGGATTTCCTCTGTCATTTCCACCTTCTGGTCGATGTCGCCCACCGACGATTGGTCAACGTAGACTCGTACTTGTCGACACCTCTTCAACCCGCCCCCTGTAACCTCGTTCTCCACATCAGCGCACCCACAGATGCCTACGCCCACCATCTCACGTCGTACCCGGATGTTTTCCGTCCAGAACTTCGCTAAACGTCCATAGTTCCTGCCAAGCATGGTATTTATCACCATATCAAGACGACAGGACCCACAGTCTTCGCAAAATTCAGACGTCTGGCACCGGAACGATTGGCAGCTGCTAAACAAACATTCGCCGAAATGGAGGGAATGGGCCTTTGCCAAAAGGCCTCCAGCCCATGGTCGTCACCCTTACACATTGTTCTGAAGAAAGACGGTTCCCTCCGTCCGTGCAGGGATTACAGGCGCCTGAACATGCAAACAGAACCGGATCAATACCCCCTCCAAAACATTGCTGACGTGACCTCCTACCTGCACAAAGTGAAGGTTTTCTCTAGGCTCAACCTCCTGGAGGGGTATTATCAGGTGCCTATGAACCAAGAAGACATCCTCAAGACTGCCATCACCACTCCGTTTGGTATATACACCTTCAATTACTGCTGTTTTGGCCTTCGTAATGCTGGGGCCACGTTTCAACGTCTCATGGATGGCATCTTAGGGGACCTTCCTTTCTGTGTATATTATGTGGACGACATACTTGTGTTCTCCTCCTCAAAAGAGGAACCCCTCCGTCACCTGCGCATCATGCTCGACCGCCTGCAACAAAACGGCCTTGTAGTCCGGTACGACAAGTGTACCTTTGGCGACAACCAAGTGTCGTTCTTAGGGCACCGCATCACTCCTGAAGGAGTCCATCCCCTCCCTGAGAAGATAGCAGCCGTTCAGAACTTCCCCGCACCCTCGACTGTCAAATCTCTGAAGAATTCTTGGGTATGATCAACTATTATCACCGTTTTCTGCCAGCCATTGCCGCCACTCTTGCTCCCCTTTACGCCTCCCTCAAGGGAAGCCAAATGACCTGAAGTGGGGTCCCCTTCAAGAAGCAGCCTTCTGCAATGCAAAGAAGGCCCTATCAACTGCTGCAGCTCTCACTTTTCCTATACCACATGCCCCTCTCCTTCTCTCCACTTATGCCAGCGATGTCTCTATTGGTGCAGTACTCGAGCAGGTGATCAACGGCTCGCCCCGCCCATTAGCCTTCTTCAGCAGAAAACTGTCCAAGGCAGAATCGGGTTATTCTACCGTCGATCGAGAATTGCTAGCGGTGCACTTGGCTTCCGTCACTTTCGCCATTTCTTAAAAAGTACGCCCTTCGTCATTCGCACAGACCACATGCCTCTGGTTCACGCCTTTACTCGACAGTCTGATGCCTGGTCCACCCGGCAGCGCCGACATCTCTACGCCGTGGCTGAATATAATTGTACCCTTCAATACGTCCCTGGGAAAAGGAATCCCGTTGCTGATGCCCTGTCAATAAACACGTTGGCTACCGTTCAACTGGGATTGGATTACAACAGGATCCAGAGTATCAAGCATGTAGGACATCCTGCACGTCCCTCTGTTGGGAAGACTTCCCCCTCGAACACTCCAACACCCCCCTCCTCTGTGACGTCAGTACTGGTAGACCGCGACCTTGGATTCCTGCTCCCATGCGCCAGCAGGTGTTTGATTTCATTCACGGCCTTTCACATCCTTCGTGCCGTTCTACTGCACAGCTGCTAAAGGCAAAGTTCATTTGGCACGGCATTTCTAAGGATGCTAAGGATTGGGTCCGCGCCTGTACTTCTTGCCAAACTTCCAAATTACATCGACACACGGATTCAGGAGTGGGCACCTTTCCTCAACCTCAGCGTCGTTTCGCACACATTCACGTCGACGTTGTAGGACCCCTACCCACATCACAAGGACATCATTACCAGTTTACCGTCATCAACCGCTCCACTCGTTGGCCTGAAGCCATTCCCATGGAAACTGTAACGTCTGCCGCATGTACATCTGCCTTACTCTCTGGATGGATTGCAAGATTTGGTATCCCTGAGGATATTACTTCTGACAGGGGAATCACTTTCACCTCTCAATTGTGGACATCATTAGCGAATCTCCTGGGCATCACCCTACATCAGACAATGGCCTACAAAATATATATATATATATATATATATATATATATATATATATATATATATATATATATATATATATATATATATATATATATGTGTGTGTGTGTGTGTGTGTGTGTGTGTGTGTGTGACATTATCACCATAAACAGATAATTGCGTATATATCAATACTTATATCTAGCATAACCCCATATAGTGCTAATGTACTTATGCATACTATTCAAGATAAATGTACCCTTTAGTGAATGGTATCCGATAAATCTGGAGCACTGGTAATCTAGGCTAAAAATGATTATATAGACAAAAATTGAAAACCTAATGAGTGATGAAAACACATATATGAAAATAAGAAAAATCCAATTGAGTTTGTGAATAGTAATTCCAACAAAAAAGTGAAAGAGTTACTAAAAGGGAATGGAGATCTGATGAAAAAGGTTTGTACAATATCACCAACATTGCCATATATGTATGGTACTATTAAAACTTATAAGCCAAATTATCCAGCTAGGCCAATAATTAGCTCTGTAGGTTCAGCAGCATATAAATTATCTAAGTACCCTGTGAATATCCTCATTCCTTTAGTTAGCACTATTTCATATTCAAATATAAAAAATAATGTAGAGTTGATTAACAGATTGAATGAAGTAGAGATTAACAGTACCTGTAGGCTTGTCAGTTTTGATGTAGTCTCACTATTCATTAAAGTACCTATTGATGAAATGTTGGAATTTTTATCTGAAACCTTAGATAATAGGCAATTGAATCTACCATTTTTTCAAAAACACTTTAAGAGAATTAATTAAACTATGTATAAAAGATTGTAAATTTGAATTCAATGGGAGATTTTATGCACAAACATTTGGTAAGGCTATGGGAAACCCTTTATCGCCAGTATTGAGTAATCTATACAAGAATTTTTTTTTAAAGTAGAATCTTTAAAAACATCATATCTAATAATGCAAAATAGTTTCGCTATATTGACGACATAATATGTGTGTGGCCAGGAAATGAAAATTTAGGTCATTTTTTTCTTAGATTGAATAGCTTGGTACCATCAATAAATTTTACTATGGAGCTGGAGAATAATTGTACCCTACCTTTTTTGGACTGTCGCATACACAGATGTAACAATAGACTCAAGTTTAGTGCATAGAGAAAGCCAACAAATATCTCAGCATATGTCCATTACTACTCAAAGCAAGGCAACAAAGTTAAGAAATCGATATTCACTTCCATGTTATTAAGAGCATTTCGTGTCTGCAACCCTGAATATATTGATGATGAAATAAATAAGATTAGAGCAATAGGTAAAAAACTGAAGTACCCTAAAATTGTGTTAGATGATGCACTAAGAACAGCAAAAAAGACCTCTTTCGGTTATAATAACAGGAAAAACTGCAATACACAAAATTTACTTGTACTACCTTATCGTAATTCTTTTAAAGAAATTCCCCAACTGTTGAAAAATGTCAATGTAAATGTAGCATTTAAGAGTATCAATACAATAAAAACAACCTTAATAAAGAATTCTCCTGACATTACCAAGGGATGTGTATATCGTATTCCATGCAATGCTTGTGAAAACTATATTGGTCAAACTGGTAAAGCCCTAGAGAAGAGAATTGAACAACATAAGAAAAGAGTCAGATATGCTAAAGATGATAATGCACTCTTTGCCCACGTTAGAGATAAGAATCACACTATTAATTGGTCAAGTTCAAAGAAATTGGTTCATTCTAATAACTTTGTGGAAAGAAACACCATATAATCCAGTTTCATAAAAGAAACTTTTGAAAATATCTTGAATATTGGACAAGGAATGTATAAACTCGACGCCTTTATATGTAAAGAGACTTGTAAGCTATATATATATATATATATATATATATATATATATATATATATATATATATATATATATATATATATATATATATATATATATATATAAATAACCACTTAATGTAGAACTGACTATATTGTGAATAATTTACGTCACTATGAAATTAATATTTAGACCTAAACTACCCTTCACTAAAGGGTACAGTTATTTTATATAGTATGCATAAGTATATTGGCACCATACTTACGTGATTATATGTTTATAGTAATAATGTTATATGTGCATATATATATATATATATATATATATATATATATATATATATATATATATATATATATATATATGTGTGTGTGTGTATGTATGTAAATATGTACATATATATATATATATATATATATATATATATATATATATATATATATATATATATATATATATATATATATATATATATATATGTACATATTTACATACATACATACATACACACACACTCACATATATATATATATATATATATATATATATATATATATGTACATATTTACATACATACACACACACATATATATATATATATATATATATATATATATATATATATATATATATATATAGATATATATATATATATATATATATATATATATATATATATATATATATATATATATGTATGTATGTACATATATATATATATATATATATATATATATATATATATATATATATATATATATATATATATCCTTTCTCACCTTTCTCACCAGACGCCAGGTAGGCCTCCAGGCCTGTCAGTCGTCCTGCTTCAAGAACTGTCTCCATTCTTGGCGATCCTCATAGAGCCTCATCTCATCAACTTCCCGCAAACTGAAGCCTCTCCTCTCTACTCCTCTCTCTATGTTTTGTAGCCATCTCAGTTTTGGTCTTCCTACCGGTCTCCTTCCTTCTGGTGTCCATTCCAAAAACCTTACAGGATATCGCTCTTCCTCCATTCTTTTGACATGTCCAAACCATCTAAGCTGTCCTCTCTCCACAAAATCCAGAATCCCCTCCACTCCCAGTTCTCTTCTAATATCTTCATTTCGTAGTCTATCCAGTCTTGTCACACCTTTTATGAGTCTTAAGGCTTTCATTTCAGCTGCTTGGAGTTGGCTTCTAGTTCTTGATGTTAATGTCCATGATTCATGGCCATAAGTCAATATTGGTCTTAAAATAGCTAGGTATATTATGGTTTTCACTTTGCGAGGTATGTTTCTGTCTTTCATTAGTGGGTAGAGCAGATACAAATTGCTACTGAATTTCTGAACTCGGGCAGTTATTTCCAGTTTTGGATCGTTTTGGTCACAAAACTCCACTCCTAAGTATTTGAAATTTCTACACTGTTTCAATGTATGACCTTCTAATTCTACATCTACGTTGTTTGGTGTTCGTGATAGGTGCATAATCTCTGTCTTATCCTTGTTGATCCGCATTCCATTTGCTGTTAAGATCGCATTCCAGTTGTTGACGTTTTCTTGGAGAGCTTCTGCGTTGGGGGCTATCATTGCGTGGTCATCTGCATACAGAAGGTTGATGATCATATCTTCAGCTTCGTCCTCGCCTCGTTCCCTCATACATTTGTCTAGGAACAATATAAAAAGAAGTGGAGAAAGGACGCTGCCCTGTCTTACTCCTGATTTAATTTCAAACCAATCTTCATTCTCTTGATTTGTTTTTACTCTGGATTTGATGTTTTGATAGGTGTTATAAATTGCTCTTATAAGTTTCTCAGGGATTCCATAGTAAGGGTCTTTTAGGGCATCCCATATTTTCATTCTTGGTACTCTATCGAAAGCCTTTTCTAGGTCTATAAAAGCAATATATCTGTCCCTGTTCCATTCCCAGCTTTTCTCGAATATCATCTTGAGTGAGAAAATCATATCGGTTGTTCCTCTTCCTTGCCGAAAACCACTTTGCCATTCCCCCAGCTTTGGTTCAACATATCCTCTCAATCTGGTTTCAAGTATTCTTTCATATACTTTAAAAGCGTGTGACATTAGGGATATTCCTCTATAATTGCTGCAATTTGTCTTGTCACCTTTTTTATAGATTGGGCATATTAGATCTCTTCTCCAGTCTTCAGGTGGTATTTGTCCATTCCAGAGTATGTCGATTAGTTCCAGCAGCCAAATGACTCCATCCTCACCCATGTTTTTAAGGAGCTCTGCAGGTATTGTATCCACTCCAGGGGCCTTACCATTTCTCATCCTCTTGAGGGCATTTTTTACTTCCTGTGTCGTTATGTCAGGTTCTGCATCCCCAACCACATCAAATTCTACATGTTCTTCAAGGTCATCATTTTCATTGTTTAGTAGTGTTTCAAAGTGATGTTTCCATCCTAATTCAATTTCTCGGGGTTCAGTTAAAATTGTCCCATCCATAGGGTCTTTGATTACATAAGTGGATGGTTGGCTTCCCTTTCTATAGTTTTTAGCAGTGCTATATATGAGTTTTCTAGTACCTTGGAGATCATTTCCTAGGTCTTCTCCTATTCTTTCCCACGTTTCTCTTTTTGTTTGAGCTTTTATTCTTTCTGTTTCTCTCAAGGCTTCTTTATAATTATTGTGATCTTCCAAGCTCAAAGTTTTCATCCATTTTCTGAAAAGTTTCATTTTATTTGTAACAGCGGACTTAAGTGTGGGAGTCCACCAAGCAGTTTGTTTTTTCCTCCTACCTCGAACTCTTTTCTTCTGCACTGTATTATTAGCAGCGCCTACTACAGCCATCTTAAAGTGTCTCCATTTTTCATTTGGGTCGTTGCTCTCCTGTTGCATTTGTTTAGCTCTACTGATTTCGTTTTGATATCTAACTAAGCATTCCTCTTCTCTCATATTCTCTAGGATAAATCTTTCTCTCACTTGGCTTTTAATTGGTTTAGGTTTCACTGTCTTTAATTTAATTAAGAGAAGCCTGTGATCTGAATCGAATGACACAGAGGGAATACTTTTTACATCTCTTACCATATTTTTGTTATTTGTTATTGCCAAGTCAATCATTGATTTTTCAGTGTATACTCCTAAGGCCGAGTTCCACCGATACCACGTCCACTTGTGGCTGTCTCTATGATTATAGAAAGAGTTCATTATGGACATCTGGTTTTGCATGCAGAAATCAATTATGTTTTCTCCTTCTCTATTTCTGTCTCCAATGCTAAACGCTCCTAATATTCTCTCTATGCCTGTCCTGTCTTGCCTAATATGTCCATTCATGTCTCCAATTATTAATACATTCTCTACATATGGGACAGAATCTTTTACTTCCTGCAGATCCCTGTAGAATTCTTCCTTTTCTTCTTGAGGGCGCCCCTGCTGTGGTGCATACACCTGAATTATACTGGCTTGAAACATTCCCAACTTTAAGGAAAAGCCAATAATCCTATCACTCTTGTAATTTACATGACTAATTTTTCCAGCTAGCTCTTCCCTCACAATAAAGCCTACTCCGTGTCGTGCAGCTCTTCCACCTTTGTAAAGTAATTGGTAATTGTTATGCAATAATTTTGTTCCTTCTCCTCGCAAAGTCACTTACTCGATTAATAAGTACTTAGATTAATTGTTCCCAATCTCAAAGCTCCACTTCCTTGTCCATGTCCAATAACATTCCGAGTCAGGATGTGCCCGGGCATCCTTTGATCAATGGGTCCGTCCTGAAGCAAGTCGTGCGGTTCATGAGCAATTTATAGCGGCTCACCGGCTTGCTAGGCCTGTCGTGAGCCCTCAGAGCTGTTAATTCGTACCATCCATAAGCCTTTTGCTTCCTAATAGGTCACAGAGGTTCCAACATAACCCCCAAGCAGTCTTATGGTAGGCTTAAGCCACTGCACCTCTACAAGGTTACACAGCTCCTTGTCCCAATGTATGTTGGCCTTGGGACCGCAGTGGATATATATATATATATATATATATATTTCTCAAGGGCTCAAGCCATGTCGTCCTGATGGAAGTTCCTATAGGGTAGCTTCCTAGGGTATATTACAACTACGGCGATATTCCCAGAGAATTTACCTTAAGGTACCAGAATTCTAACTCCTGGAGCGAGTATCCCTCGTGAAAGGGATATCGCGACATATCAGAGGACGTATTCTAGACACGTCACATGGCAATCTACATCCTGGACAGAGATTTCGTCTCGTAGGAGGTGATTGACGAGATACGAATTCGGGAAAGAAAAAGGGGAGCCGCTCCCAAGGCTTCCCTATCCCCCGATTCGTATGCGTGCCTGGCGCCAATCCTGGCGCCATCTGTATTCCTTTTTGCGTAGCTTAACAACTCGGTGTTTTTTCCTGTTTTTCTCGCAAATCTTGGATTTATTCGGCTTTTCATGGCTTCTCCGTCTTCGTTGGCCTCTGATAAGTTGAGTATAGTGTCTGTTATGTATAAATGTAGGCTCTTGGTAAAATTTTGAGTGATTAATAGGATTAATCTTTGATACAAGAGCCGTAGCCTACCAGAGGTGTCCTGGACACTGTCGCTCGCTAGGTATAAATTAGTTAGTCAGAGCGACATTCCTGGTTGTTTTGCTTTAATAAATTTTAGCTATTTAGCATTACATAGGATTTCCTTTCGTGCTTAGTATTATTTGGCGAAGTATTCGCCATTCTGGCCTACGCTAGGCCATGTAGCCTAGTCGTTTGGTCCTAGTACTTCATGCATGATTTTGGTTTTTCCGAGTGTAATTAAAATTTTATTGAAGCTTTAGGCTATATTTTATACATTTTAGACTGTGTGGAATATTTCCAAGATTGTATACGTGTGAGTTTCGGTGAATTATGTAATCGATTCTCTTGGTGCCTAGGCTAATTGCTTATGGAGCCTTAGTATACTTTATCATACTCCCCGGTTGCTTTCTTTTCTTCGGAGAAGGTATGCAATCCCTTTCCCTCTGTTTAAGCCTTGGGCTTATCCCTAAGTGGTTTTTTCCGAATTTATTTTCGATAAAACTATACTAGGGTGTTACTGTACCTTCCTGTTCCTGTAGTTATGGTTCAAGAGGGACAGAACAACAGAGTTTTTAGTCTGAGTCTGTGTTGTCTGGCTTGGGGCAGAGTCCCCCTCGCTGACCTAACACATACAAAGGGAGCTTAGCTCCCTTAGGTCACTACCGAAGGTTTCTGTAGATATGATTCCTTCTTTTGTGATCTACCAGACTAGTCCTGTTGCTGTTCTCGGGGGAGGATAAGTTCTTCCCTTGGGAGTAGCAACGCCTTCCTTGCTTTGGTGCTCTGGAAGCTGGCAAGTATTGCTGGCCTTTCCCCTTAGATCTCCCTTAGGCTAAGATAAATTTCTTGGCTGCGGGTGATCTGTCACTAAAACAAGGTTGGCAGGACCCTCTTGTCCCTTCCCCCTCTTTCTTCGTAATGGCCGAGCCATTACTGTACTGTACGTCGTTCTACATCTGGACCTAGTATAGGTTAGGATGTGGAATTGACTCAGCCCCTTGCCGGCCGGCAGAGCTGGCCGGCAGGGGTCTTACTGTACTGTACGTCGTTCTACTTCTGGACCTAGTATAGGTTAGGATGTGGAATTGACTCAGCCCCTTGCCGGCCGGCAGAGCTGCTGGCCGGCAAGGGTCTTATGTTTTCGAGTGCTGCCCGGACCTCTCTTGGTCCCTCATCCATGCCTGCCGGCAGAGCCGAACGGCATTGGTCAAGGAAGCCTGAATTAGTTTCTCCCCTTCCTTATATGCACTCTTTCGGTTGCCGGGCTTGGAGGTTGTGTACACTCTTATCCCGGCATCCATTCTATTTTTGTTCTATTTTTCTTCTACACCTGCCCGGCTGCCGGCCTCATAGGCCGGCAGCCGGGCAGGTGTAGTCCTCTGGTTCTTTTGCTGCCGGCTGGCATCGGTCTTGTACCTTTGCCGGCCGGCTTATGTCAGTCCTTGTCTGCCGGTCACCAAGAGTGTGGCCGGCAGCTGGGTACTACCTTGTGTAGTTGCTGGCCGGCAGCCATTGCCGGCCAACACTGGCTGTTACCGGCCGGCAGTTGCTGCCGACCGGCACAGGCATTTGAACCAGAGTGCTGCCGCCCTATAGCTGTTAAGTAGTATACTTTAAAGCTAGTTGTGGTGTGTGCCGGCCGGCAAGGGCAGGCCGGCACACATCCCCCTATACTGTACTAGTATTCTTCTGTATAGCATATAAAGTAAGAAGAAAACTATAGTAAAGGTTTTGGTACAGCACTGTATCTTCTAACACTATTGTGTTTTCTTGCACATCCCTTTGCTGTTGCCCTCAGATAGGAAGCTGAGTTCTTCCCTGTCTATTATCCAGGATTTTAAAATCATTGCTTAGGTGTGAGCTCCACCTGTTTCCTCTGGAAACCTTGCATTGGTTACTCTAGAAGAGATAAACCATTTTGATTTTATTATCTGGAAGGCTGCAACAATGGGTTGTGAGGGAAACACAAGTGTGTGTCTTTCCTTTATGAATAGTTATGCTATACTATGCATATCCAGTGATACATAGTTCACTTGATACTCATGGAAATTTCTTCTCTTTACAGGAGGACCCTCCGAAGTGCGGAAATGTTTTCTGCAATGTCCGCAGCAAGAACCTCTGCGGACATGAGTGTTGTAGGAGACACGCAGCATGCGCTGTCTCCAAGGATGATCTCCAGTATTGGGACCCTCAGGTATGTACTGTATGCACTAACCTGATTACTGAGGCTTTTGATTCCCCTAGAACGGCGGAATCAAGGGATATAGCAAGGGAAAAGCTTCGTACTTGGGTAAGGGGCTTCAAGAAGAACACCTCTGGCCCTTATCTTCCAAGTGAGAAGATGAGGGCGTATCTTTTTCCCCAGGCATCAGCTGATGCAGTGATTCCCCAGCCTCAAGAGGAGATCCCTCAAGATCAAGTCCAGGTGGACATGGAAGTCGCAGTCGCGATGCAAGACATCCAGTTGGATGACAGGATGTCTGACCTGGACGAACGTTTGGAAGAAGACCTCCTGGCAGAAGGTCAGGATGAAGTTCAAACCCCGGATGTCGTAGAGGATGAGGTCGACGAGGTGTCGGCTACTCCGGTTCAGATGCCGGAGCCTATCCCCTCAACATCGGCTGGTCTCCCAGTAGAACTGGGACAGGCCCTCTCTTCGATTGTTGGAATGATCCAACAAATGCAGAAAGAGAATCAGGAGAAGGCGGCTGCAATGGAACTGCGTATGCAGTCCCTGGCAGAATCACATGGGCCCCGGAAAAGGCTCAATGTGAAAGACCTTCCCATATGCTCAGATGCTAACCCATGGAGGTATGCTGAGCACATGCCGATGACGACTGGAAAGATCGTCATCTCGGATAAGCTGGGTTCAGTTCCCCTAGAGGAGGTAGAATTCTGGCCCAGCAAGGCATCATATCCGGACTGCTATGTCCGGCTGAGAAAAGAACCAGCTTCAAGGGAGGAGACAGAGCCGAAGGAGGTCATTATTATGGACCACGCTAAGGCTCAAGCCCTACTTTCATCCTCGATGAAAGAGAGGGGCTTCTCTAACTCGAAGGTAGCTGCATTGAGCAAGAAGCTCCCTTCTTTTGTGTCCTCTCCTGATAGAGCCTTCCCCTTTTTACAGAAAGGGTTTGCGGCTGTCCTAAAGGCAGTCGAGGCCGGCAAGCCTTGCCCCTCCCTGGAGGAGTGTAAACCCTTGTCGCTGGCCCTGCCTATGGACCACAAAGACTGGAAGGATGTCCATCTGACATTCTCAGTGGGAAAGTTGGAGGCTGATATTGCCGGACGGCAATTCGGCGAGGACCTCCCCAAGCTGTCCGACTCTCTTTTACGAAGAGAGTTTGAGACAAAAGAAAGACTGGCTGCCTCAATGTCTCATCAGACTACTCTTGAGACGATGGCAAGTGACCCCAAGGTCCATGAAATGTTCATGGTAGTGGCTAAGTCTCACCTAGCCACAGTGACGAAGGACCTTTATGGCTTCGTCAAGGCAAGGAGAGCTTGCAGGGAGTTCGTGTTCACCGGGGCTTCGGTGAGACACGAGCCAAGGAAGTTAATCTCCTCCAACATTTGGGGAAAAGACCTTTTCCCTACCGATGTGGTCAAAGAGGTTGTTGATAAGGCCGCCGTGGAGAATAGAAACCTTCTCCAGAAGTGGGGCCTGGCTATCAAAAGAAAATCTTCCCCGATGAGGGTCCTCAACCAAAGAGGAAGAATATGAGGACTAGGCTACCGTCTCGGCCAGCCAAGCCTTATAGACAGCAACAGCAACTGCAATTGCCATTGCCTCCAGTGCCCCAGATGGTAGCAAAAACCCCGACTACTTTTCAGTGGGTACCCCAGGCTGTGCCAGGTCAGTCAACCACATTCACCCCAACGTTCGAAGGACAGTCTTCTTCCTTTCGTGCAAAACCTAGAGGAGCAGCCAGAGGCTCGTCTAGGCGCCCCTCAAGGGGAAGGGGATTCAGAGGTGGTCGTGGTCAGGGAGGCAAGACCTCAGGACGGCAGTCCAAGTGAAACGATACCGGTAGGAGGGAGACTGATGAAATTTTGGGATCGCTGGACCTTCGATCCCTGGGCCCAAAGCCTACTCAAGAATGGACTGGGCTGGAGCTGGTACAGCACTCCACCCCCGTGCCTTCGGTTTTTCCAACACTCCACCCCCGTTTTGGAAGGAGTACGTTCAAGAACTTTTGGAGAAAAAGGTGATCCGAAAGGTGAAGTCCATCAAATTCCAAGGGAGGCTGTTTTGTGTTCCCAAAAAAGACTCGGAAAAGCTCAGAGTCATTCTGGACTTGTCGCCACTCAACAAGTTCATAGTGAATTGCAAATTCAAGATGCTAACACTGCAACACATAAGGACCTTACTGCCCAAGAGGGCATACTCAGTCTCTATAGACTTGTCAGACGCCTATTGGCACATTCCAATCAGCCGCCGACTCTCCCCCTACCTAGGGTTCAGGCTACAACGGAGACTGTACGCCTTCAGAGCCATGCCATTCGGGCTAAACATAGCCCCGAGGATTTTCACGAAGCTTGCGAGCGCAGCTCTCAAACAATTACGCCTAAAGGGAATTCAGGTAGTAGCCTACCTGGACGACTGGCTGGTGTGGGCAGCATCCGAGACCGAATGCTTGCAAGCTTCCAGTCAGGTGATCCAGTTCCTAGAGTACCTAGGCTTCAAGATCAACAGAAAAAAGTCTCGACTTTCTCCATCCCAAAAGTTCCAGTGGCTGGGAATCCACTGGGACCTTTTGTCACACAGTTTCTCCATCCCGACGAAGAAAAGGAAGGAGATAGCGGGCTCTGTCAAGAGACTTCTAGATTCCGAAAGGATATCAAGACGTGAACAGGAGAGGGTACTAGGCTCTCTCCAGTTTGCTTCAGTGACAGACCCAGTGCTAAGAGCACAGCTAAAGGATGCAACCGGAGTTTGGAGAAGGTATGCATCAAACGCGCGAAGAGACCTGAGAAGACCAGTGCCGCCTCGGCTACGTACTCTTCTCAGACCTTGGTCCCAAGCCAGACATCTAAAGAAGTCGGTTCTTCTTCAGCCACCTCCCCCGTCGATGACGATTCACTCAGACGCCTCAAAGGAGGGATGGGGAGGTCACTCTCATCGGAAAAAAGTCCAGGGGACTTGGTCCAAGCTATTCAGGACCTTTCATATAAACTTTCTAGAAGCTATGGCAGTGCTCCTTACCTTAAAGAAAGTCTCCCCGCGTCACTCGATCCACATAAGATTGGTGATGGACAGCGAGGTGGTTGTGAGATGCTTGAATCGACAAGGGTCGAGGTCACCACCTCTCAACCAAGTGATGTTAGCCATTTTCCGATTGGCGGAAAAGAAGAAGTGGTACCTGTCGGCAGTTCACCTTCAAGGAGTCCGCAATGTGACAGCGGACGCTCTATCCAGGTTCACACCGATAGAGTCGGAATGGTCCTTAGACGCAGGATCATTCTCCTTCATTCTGAATCAAGTCCCAGAACTGCAGATAGACCTCTTTGCGACGAAAGACAACAAGAAGTTGCCCCTGTACGTGTCCCCGTACGAGGACCCCTTAGCGGAAGCAGTGGACGCAATTTCCCTCGACTGGAACAGATGGTCCAGGATTTATCTGTTCCCTCCTCACAACCTTCTGTTGAGGGTCCTCAACAAACTGAGATCCTTCAAGGGGGTAGCGGCAATAGTGGCCCACAAGTGGCCGAACAGTATGTGGTTCCCCTTGGCGTTGGAACTACAGATGAAGTTCGTGCCGCTACCACATCCAGTTCTGACCCAGCGAGTCCAGAAGTCGACTGTCTGCGCTTCATTACAGAAAACCCGGACCCTGCAGCTCATGATTTTCTCGCCCTTGCGGTGAGAAAGCGTTTCGGGATTTCAAAAGCCAGCATAGACTTCCTAGAGGAATATAAGTGCAAATCGACTAGAAGGCAATATGAGTCATCTTGGAGAAAATGGGTGGCCTTTGTAAAGGCAAAGAATCCGCAGGAGATCTCAACAGACTTCTGCTTATCTTTCTTCATCCACCTCCATGGCCAAGGGTTGGCAGCTAACACGATTTCAGTGTGTAAATCTGCTTTGATGAGACCCATTTTATTTGCCTTCCAGATCGACCTAGGTAACGAGATCTTTAATAAAGTTCCGAAAGCCTGCGCTAGGCTCAGACCTTCAGCACCTCCAAAGCCCATCTCATGGTCTTTAGACAAAGTTCTTCATTTCGCCTCCCTGTTGAGCAATGAAGAATGTGCGTTAAAGGATTTGACGCAAAAAGTTATT
>NC_090733.1:56114948-56122448 GCF_036898095.1 Palaemon carinicauda
TAATACCATTTGCCGTACAGAATGAGGAATTAAAACACGGTTCTGATACAAAATGCAGCCTTTCATAATAGACATATCCTTCAGAACGTTCTTATATGGCAACAAGTTAGACTTAGCATTGATAGGAACTCCGTATTTTATACAATGTTTCAATTCAGATAAATTTTCATCCTTATCTGTCTCCTTTTGAATTTCAACACAGGTTATATTCATATCTGACATGGAATTCACAGTAAAGATTAGTTCATATGGCTCACAATCATGACCATATTCAGGTAGAGGCAGTCTACTTAAACAATCACTGTTAACATTTTCTGTGCCTTTTGAATATTCAAAACAATAATTAAACTGAGATAGTCTTAAATACCAACGCTGTAACCTAGCAGAACATGTGAAAGGTACGCCTGCTGTATGAGAGAACAATTTACGCAAAGGTTGTTGATCATTCCTAATGATGAATTTTGAACCAAGAAGAAATTCTCTGAATTTTTCACACCCAAACACCACAGACAATGCCTCTCTTTCAAGATTTGAGTAATTACGTTCCGCATTGCTCAGAGTACGTGATGCAAATATTACAGGCAGCCACTGAGAGTACATATCTTTACGTTGCATCAGTACAGCAGCAATTCCATATCCTGAACTGTCTGTTTCCAACAAGGTTCCATAACCTGGATTAAACAATTGCAGAGCCCTATGAGATGTGAACAATAACTTAACAGTATCAAAGCACTTCTGTTGTTCTTGATTCCATACAAATCTTGCATTTTTATGCAATAATCTATACAATGGAGCAAACTCGTCAGTGAATTTAGGAATAAACCGTTTATAATAGTTACACAGTCCAAAGAATGCTTGCAATTGCTTTAAATCTTTGGGTGCAGGGGCATCAACAATGTAACGAACTTTTCCAGGATCAGTATGCACCCCCTTATTATTGAATATATGCCCGAAATAATGCACCTCTTCGGTAAAAAAGGAACATTTATTGTTATTAACTTTGATACCAGCATCCTGAAGAGTATTTAATACTTTCCTCAAGGTAACAATATGCTCATCAACATTAGGAGACAAAATAAGTAGATCATCCTGGTAAATAATCAAATTATTAATGTCATTCAGTAACTGCAACATAAATGACTGGAATATACCGGGACTAGCCCGTAAGCCAAATGGGAGGTAATTGTATCGATACAACCCTTCACAAGTGTTAATTGTTGTATATTTCTTAGATTCTTCATCTAACGGCAACTGTAAAAATGCATGTGCTAAATCAATTTTAGAGAAAACTGTTGCAGAGCCAACTTGTGCAGAGGATATTCTAACAAACTGAAAGAAAAAGAGATGGACATGGGCAGGACATATAATGATTATGGAAGATAATAGATGGCCATTAAAAATAACATAATGGGTCCCTAGAGATTGTAAAAGAAGCTGCAAGAATATTATTATTATTATAATTATTATTATTATTATTATTATTATTATTTTTATTATCATTATTATTTTTATTATTATTATTATTATTATTATTATTATTATTATTATTATTATTATTAGATACAACTCTACCTGGAAAAGCTATTATTATTATTATTATTATTATTATTTTCATTATCATTATTTTTTATTATTATTATTATTATTATTTTTATTTAAGCTACAACTCTACCTGGAAAAGCAGGATGCTATAAGCCCAAGGCTCCAACAGGGAAATATAGCCCAGTGAGGAAAGGGATTAAGGAAATATATAAACTATATGAAAAGTAATGAAAAATAGAATAAATTATCTGAATAACAGTAAGAACTTTAAAATAATGAAATATTTTAAGACCAGTAAAAACATTAAAACTCATCTTTCCTAAATAAAATATAAAAAGATACTGATGACAGCCTATTCAACATAAAAATATTTGCAGTAATTTTGAACTTTTGAAGTTCTACTAATTTAACTAACCAATTAGGAAGTTCATTCCAAATTTTGGTCATATCTGGAATAAAATTCCTATAATACTTTGTAGTATTGAGCCTCATGATGGAAAAGCCTGACTATTAGTAATAACTGCATGCCTGGTACGAGTAGTACGACCAAGGGGGTACAGTGCGGGAAGATCTGAATGTAAAGATACAGATTTTGAGATTGATACTGTTACTTACGAAAATTTATTGTGATATATGCCTCCTAGGTAAAGGAATTCTGTGTTTAGAGTTATATTATTTCGGAGAGAAAGGCATCGCTTTCTTCAACTCAAGAATATATAATGGGAAACCGCTTGGGGCTTTGGCGGTAAGCTTTGTATAAAGAATATCTTCAAATGAGGGTAAATTGTGCTCAAAGGGAGAGAGAAAGACAGAGGAACAAATCTCAGTTTACCTGAAACGCACATAATTTATGTTGTTAAATGATATGAAGATTAAGTAGGGACAATAACGAAAATGCTAACATTTACTGGATTTCACACATATGCGTTTTAAGGTCTCATTCTATTTTGATGGAAATTGACATGGATATTACAAATAGATAGCTTGTGTTATATGATGTTTATCAGGGACGAAAATTATCCCTTATATCAAATAATACATCATTAAAACTATATTAGAAGTAAATCTCAACCACATATTTATTTCATAAGGCGAACTTTGAGATAGGAAAAAGGCCACCTAAACACGATTAATTTTATCACATATTGACACAAAAAAAGTAATCACACATCCAGTGTGATTTCCTTTGGAGATATGCGAATCACAAACACAGTCATAGATACACAAACAGGGGTAATATCATCACTTTATCGTGTTGTATATCAAAAGATAGGCAATTTAATTACCTATATTTGGACATTAGTCTCATGGGAATCAGATAAAAATTTACCACTATATAGTAAAGACATTTTTTTTTCTTTTCATTTCATTGACATAGATCTTTGGCCAATCACTCTTAAAATTTATACATACGTATACACAAAGAGCCATTCATATACACACATGCGTAATATATATATATATATATATATATATATATATATATATATATATATATATATATATATATATATATATATATATATATATATATATATATATATATATATATATATATATATATATATATATATATATATATATATATATATATATATATATATATATATATATATATAGATAGATATACATATTCAGACACATACATAGAATTACATATACAAGTTTTTACGCATGATTAACATGTACATATAGTTATGCACATATATCCTTAGTACCATAAACATACAATTACGTATATATCAGTACTTATATGTAACATAACAATATATAGTGCCAACGTACTTATGCATAATATATGAAATAATTGTACCCATCAGTGAATAGTAGCTTAGGTCTAAATATTGATTTCACAGTAACGTTATTCCCAGTACAGTCAGTTCTACATTAGGTAGTTAATTTTTTTTATATATACCTTGCAAATCTCTTTACATATAAAGGCGTCGGGTTTATACATTCCATGTCCAATATTCAAGTTGTTCTCAAATGTTTCTTTTATGAAACTGGACTCTGTGATTTGGCTTTCCAGTAAGTTATTTGAATTAACCAATATATTTGCACATGACCAATTAATAGTGTGGCTTTTATCTCTAACGTGGGCAAAGAGTGCATTATTATCTTGAGGATATCTTACAATTTTCCTATGTTGTTGAATTCTCTTTTCTAGGGCTTTACCTGTTTGACCAATATAGAATTTTTCACAAGAATTGCAATGAATACGATATACACATCCCTTGGTAATGTGACTAAAATTCTTTATTAGGGCTGTGTTTATTGTATTGTTACTTTTAAATGTTATATTTTCATTGAAATTTTTCAACAGTTGGGGAATTTCTTTAAAAGAATTACTATAGAACAAATGGAAAACCTATTGAGTGATGAAAACACATACTTAATTTGATACACAATAGAAAAACTTCCGAGCTCTGAGAATAATATGCAACTCCCCGACGATAATACATATGAACACTGACTCTATAGGTCTCTTTAGGTTACACTCAAAACAAAACTGGGTGATTACTTTACTTTTGATGGGAACTATTCTTAAATAAACCTCTTACTTCGGTTCTTAGTCAGAGGATATGAGCAAAGCACTGAGAAAAGTAATGGTGATCTAAATAATACACACTTCACAAAAATAAATACATTTTATAAAAATTTGTATAATTCATAAATAATACAAAAACTAAATCACCCAAAATATAAAATCTGAGCTAAACCTTAGACTAAGACAAAATGACACTATAAAAATTTATACAATCACTTGTATCACAAAGAATAAAGTATAGAAATATATTATTTTGACAGTTAATGAAAAAAAAAACTGACACTTTAACACCATAGCAAATAAATCAAATTACACTTACATATACTCAACTTATACTCTTATGTTCTTTGGTTCACACAAGATTACTGAATGGTTAAGCACAATACATACGCTTCATAGTTTAACCTAATTACACAAGGCCAGTCACAAAAAACAATTATTTTTTATTATACACCGGTCACATATAGACGACACATCTTATAATGTAAACCACAGAAATTTCAATGTTTGAACAGAGACTATTCACATTTGAGAGAAAACACAATGCACATTGGAGAGGGAAACACTATGCACGTTGGAGAGGAAATACGTAGTGGCTGAATAGATGCTGGAGAGGACTGTCGGACGATGACTCTTCTTATGGTTAGGCTGAATCTCTCTGTCTCCTTTGCAATGATAGGTCCTTACATATTAACTTAATTCACTCTAGAAATTTCTAGTAAATCATTCTTGTAGTGTGCGGGCATGGCTCTAGCGGCGTAAGGTTGCCAACTTAGCAATTTAAAATGGGGTACTATCGTTGTTTGTTGACGCATTTTTCTCAGCTAACTCTGCCTACCTCCGGTTGTAACACTCGAAAAATAAATTAAACTTTAGTGTAGAACCTTCATGCCTCTTCCAACCATGTGGAAACATGATACAATCCCTACCGTTTGTGTCATAGAGCATACCTTTTAACAAGTTACATAAGACTTCGTAACAAAACTATGTGAAAGGAAAATTTAATTCTTTAGAATAATATATACAATTAAAGGAATGACGAAAGTCTTATGTAATTTACATACATTAATTAATCCTACATGAGTGGAACTCACCTTACAAGCTGGATATAAATCTCTTTAATACACAAAATAAAAGTATACATGGTTGAAATATTCTCTTCTTGTGTCAGACCAACTTCGTAAGATCGCTCCCCCCAAAAAGATTATTTATTCCGTGCCTGAATCCACTGACTTAGCCCAAGATAAATAATCTGCAACGATGTTATTTTTTCCTGATATATGCTTTCCATTAATACAATATGATTGCAAACATAATGACAATTTAGTTAATCCTCGATTACCATTCGCTATTTTATTATTAAAAGTTGAAGGATTGTGATCTGAATAAACCGTAATTTCTTCATTCTGTGGTCTATTCATATAAACTTCAAACCTCTATATCACTGTGATTAGAGCTAGCAGTTCCTTTTCAACTGTCGAGCAAGCTTGTTGATGCTTTTTCAGCTTCGATGTCTTAAAACAGACAGAGAGAAGAATTCCTTCCTTGTCTTCTTGCAATAGGACAGCTACAATCGCAGTGTGTGTCACTTCTACTTGGATAAGGAATTTCTTATTAAAATCTATGACTTACAGTATGGCTTTCAAAGTTAATATGGCCTTCCTTTGACTTTTCCTTCTTCCTGGTATTTTGATACCTTCGGTCTGGTCATTGATCTTCTCCAAAATGCAGAATAGTCCTTGGAACTTGTTGGTGAGAGGGGATCTCCTTATCGATAAGAAAACCAACACCTGTTGTCCTACTGCAAACTGTCTGTCCCTACTTTTCATATCAAACCTTTCCTTAATATTTCCTTAGCTCAATTTTAGGTTTTTGAGGGAAAATTTCCTTATCTCGCCGATGCTTTTCCTCAAATTCTTGCCATATACTCCATTCGTTTCCTTTCGATCTTTCCTCTTACTTCTCATAAGAACACCATTTCCTTCAAGCTACATTCCATGCTTTGTTGATAAGCATTGCGTACGTCAAATAATATTAAAGGTAGTCCGATGTCAAATTCATTTCCTGTTTTGTTGAATTATTTTGCACCTTGGGTCTCCGAGTGATAAGCAGCAGACAGTTTTTGTCTCACATCCAATAGTTTCATCACGTCCTGAAACAATTTTGACGTGAAATTTGTTCTTCGGGCACTCTGGACGATTTCCGGAATACCAAACTTGGTAAAAAACTCTTGTAACTTCTCAGCGATTACTTTGGCACTTATGTTCCTGACGGGTATGGCTTCTGTGTATCTTGTCACTGGACTCATTAAAGTTAACATATCTTCGTGGCGTTTCTTCGCTCTCAATAATGGTCCCACAATGTCAATCATCACCTTGCTGAAGGGCTCTCCTCGTACTTCAATTGGGTGTAAGGGAGCCTTCTCGGTGTATTCGTTAGACTTTCCAGCCATCTGGCCAATGTGAAATGCACGGAAAAACTGGCCTAAATCTTTATGCAAGCCAGGCAAAAAGAAAGTGTTTTATTATCTTCTGCGACATCTTTCTTATTCCAATGTGTCCAGTCTCATGCGGTACTGCGATCACCTGTCTTCTCAGCAGTGTGGGAATCAATATCTGATAGCATATGCCCCATTCGGCATTCCAAGGGATATCGGTGGGTCTATGCTTCACCATAAGCAATCCATCCTTGAGGTGTCCCACCTGTTAAGGTGGGAAACTGCTGCATCTCAGTGTCATCCACCACACGGTACATTAATTCTGTTAACGTCGTATCCTTCCAATTCAATTCTATCAGCCTTTTCTTACTTACTCCTCCTACTTCCAACACGGAGTTTTTTATTTCATCCAAATCCATTGCTTCCTTTTCTTCCTGTTCATTTGTCTTTCGTTCCTCTTCTCCCGGGCTCTCTTGAGAGCTCTCCTCTTGTTTATTATCATTGGAAACCTCTTCTTCTGTAAATAAATCCTACAAGTTCATCATTCCATCGGTTTCTTTGTCTTCTTCTGCAGCTACTTTCTTTGACATACTCTTAGTTGTCATACAACTAAGAAACAGATACCTGTAGTCCTTCTCGAGTTCAGTCATAGGACTATACTTCAATGGTTTCTCTGTTACAATGGGACAAGGCACAAAAGGCGCTCTACTAACCTCATTTCCCAGTAGGACTTCTACTCCTTCGAGAGCCTTTGAATTCTTTACCACAAAATCAAAATGACCTGACACCAACTTGCATGACAGTTTCAAACAGCAAATAGGAGTAACCTCTTCATATCCTATTCTCTTCAAAATGATCAAATCTCTTGTGAGGGACTGTTCCACAGATCCTGTGTCGTGCAATTTCTTGAATGGGATCATGCGCACTTTCATTCAGAGCAATTTACATAACTCCATAAATATAGGGTTTGAAG
>NC_090733.1:56127448-56129948 GCF_036898095.1 Palaemon carinicauda
AAGTGCACTGACCATGCCACTTTCCAAATCTTAATTGGTTCATACAACTAAAGCACATATGATCTTGAGTGCTTTCTGCAAGAAAATTGTTTTCGTCAGTATCCATCCCCACTTCATGGAAAGGAATAATGTTGGGATAAATCTTTTTCATCTTCCATTCGGATTTAGGTGAAGTTTGCAGATAGTATCTTTGATTTATTGATACGCTTCTCTTCTTATATATTTCCAAAGCAATTTATCTTTATTTCTGACAATATTAATCACAAAAAAAAAAAAATCTGAGAAAAATTGTATTATTGTTTTATTCAATATTTGTGTTATTCTGGATTGGTTATTATTGCTATTAGTCTAATCATTTTATGTACTTACACATGATGAAATGAATAAAGAACAACATTCGTCGCTTTCATTAATACAGTATCAATAAGAATTGGCGCTTGAACGTTTCGGAAACACATTGGACTATGCATACGTGCTTGATTTCCTTCAGAGTTCAGGGTTACATCTTTCATGTTTCATTTCCTATTTAGGCCAGGGTTGTGTAATTAACAGGTTTCTATTTAAAAGAAAAAATTACATACATACAATTTGGGCATGAATATAAATGGGGGCGCTTATACCTATTTTCATACCCCATAAATATACAAATGTGTTTATGGTATTCCTACAAGCATAAACATTCATGTGTAATGAAATAGTTTGTAGTTTGTCCTCTATGAGCGAGAGGCTCCCCACGGTAGAGAGAGAGAGAGAGAGAGAGAGAGAGAGAGAGAGAGAGAGAGAGAGAGAGAGAGAGAGAGAGAGAGATGTATGATCAGGTTTAATTTGGAATAATACTCTATTATAATTTTCATAGTTTGATCTCTATTTCAATAAAAAAAAGGTTATATTACTTAGTCATTATGATAATAAGGAAAATCCATATAACATAATGGTAACAGAAACAATATTGGCTGCAACTAATATTTCTTTAGAGGTATTTCGAATGCCAGACTACGAATTATACAGAAGAGACAGAGATTCAGTAAACAGAGGAGGTGGTGTAGGAATTCTGGTATCAAACAATCTCTTTTTTTCAGAGAGAATAACAATTAGGGATACTAAAGGTACTGAATCAATTGTTTGTACTATGTATCAGGGAAACGGGAACCTGTTAGTAGCGTGTATGTATAGGCCACCTTGTTCTCCTCAAGAATATAACGATAATGTAAACGTTGTTATGATTGAGTTGTGTAAATGTAAAGCTGGCCAGTTTTTGATGTGGTGATTTCAATTGTCCAAAGATTGAATGCATAAATCATACAGTTGACGACACCTTTTCAGATAGTGATAGCGTAGAGTTTAAGTTTATGATACATGTTAAGACTGCTTTTTTTTCGTCAGCACTTTCATGAATTTACTATGCAACGTGGTCATGATGGTGCCTCTATTTTGGACCTATTTTCTCAAATAATTAAACTGAAATTTATCATATAAAATACGATGCTCCTTTTGGTAAATCCGATCATGTAGTGCTCCCTTTCGATTTCATTCCTGAGGATTCGGTTGAATTAGACGAGTTTATTTTCCCTGAAATTCTATATTCTGAAGGAAACTACAAAACAATAGATAACGTTTTTCGGCATTTAATTGTGAAGAGACCCTAGTATTGGAAGTTGCAAGTAAATGAGACGCGTTGCTAAATATGGACATTGCAGTAGTGGAAAAGTACATACCAGTTAGGTAAGTAACAGCAAGCAGTTCAAGAAAGAAAGAAAAAAATTGGTGGACGCTGAGACAGAGAGTGCCCGGCTATGTAAGATTAAAAAATGGGATGAAAACAGAATGAATAGGAGCGATGACAACTTGAAAGCTTACAGGGAATCAAGAAATGTCTCGGTCAAACTTAACCGGTTAAATAAAATGAATTTCGAAATGGGATTATCAGTGGACATAGAAAATGGAGATGCCCATGCCTTTTATGTCTATATAAAAGTAAAACTACTGTTAAAGAAGAGGTGACGAGAATTACTCAAGAAGATGGTACTCTGTCATCTAATATGAAGGATACGGCAGATACTTTAAATTGATCTGGTTTTGGGGGTCTTTGTACAAGAAGATACAGGCACAATACCTTTGTGTGATATGAGATGTGAAACCAAATTGAATGAAATTGACTTTAATATTCTTGATATATACGATGTTTTATCCAAACTAAAAACTAATTCAGCACTAGGACCGGATAGTACTCATCCCAAACTGTTAATAGAATGTGCTGAGAATCTAGCCAGTCCTCTGTTTTGGCTTTTTTTGTGATTCACTTGATCATTATTATTATTATTATTATTATTATTATTATTATTATTATTATTATTATTATTATTATTATCTAAGCTACAACCCTAGTTGGAAAAGCAATATGCTATAAGCACAAGGGTTCCAACAGGGAAAAATAGCCTAGCGATGAAAGGGAAGAAGGAAATAAATAAATGATATATGAAGTAGTGAACAACAAAAATGA
>NC_090733.1:56134948-56137448 GCF_036898095.1 Palaemon carinicauda
ATACATATACATATATATACAGTATATATATATATATATATATATATATATATATATATATATATATATATATATATCATATCATCATCATCGCTAGGTTTCTCTGTCTTGAGCTTTTAATTCAATACTTCTCCATTCATCATCTCGTACTTTGCGCTTTATAGTCCTAAGCCATATAGTCCTAGGTATTCCAATTCTTTTACTGCCTTGTGGAGCCCATTTAAATGTTTGGTGAACTAATCTCTTTTGGGTAGTGCAAAGAGCATACACAAACCATCTCCATCTACCTATCTTCATGATCTCATCCAAATATGGTAATCAAGTAATCTCTCTTATAGTTTCCTTTCTGATTCTGTCCTGCTATTTAACTCCCAATATCCTTCTGGGGGCTTTGTTCTCAAATCGACTAAATCTATTTGAGGTTGTTTCATTGTGATACCATGACTCATCTCCGCAGAGTAACACCGATATCACTAAACTCATTTATAGTCTGATTTTTAAATAAAAAAAAAAAAAAAATAAAGTTCAGGCGAATTGATTTCCAAATTTTACTTAACCTAGCCATTGTCTGATTTGTTTTTTTCAATCGTTCACTAAACTCTAATTCTAAAGACCATGTATTGGGGATCATTATTCCTAAATACTTAAATGATTCTACCTTATTAATCCTTCGTCCTTCCAATGATATTTCATCTTCAATTGCATACTCCATTCTCATCATCTATGTCAATCTTCTATATATCTTCAGCCCCACCTCGTGTGATATTTCATGCTTTCTGTTAAGCAAACATTACAAATCCTGTGGTGTTCTGTTAACAAGGACAGCATCATCAGCATATTCTAGGTTTGCTAAATTCCTATCACCAATCTAGTCTTATCCTTCTCCACCATCTCTGAATGTTTAACACATTACAAAGTCCATGAGGAAGATAAACAACATAGATGACAACACATTCCTTTGGAGTACCCTGCCGTTCACTGGAAACTTTGCACTTGCTATGCTCATGAACAGACTCAATCAAATTTATATATTTAAGAGGAATTCCATAATAACGCAGGACTCTCCACAACATTGGCCGGTGCACACTATCCAAGGCTTTTTCATAGTCGACAAATACCATCAAAAGGGGATTTATGTTTTCCACGCATTGCTGTACAACATGTCTCAAAATAAAAATTAGGTCACTGCAACTTCTATTTTTCCTAAATCCTGCTTGTTCATCTCTCAGATTTTCATCAATCTTTCTCTCCAGTCTATTAAGAATAAGAATACTATATATTTTCATAACAACTGACGTAAGTGTTATGCCTCTGTAATTATTACAATCAGTCAGGTCTCCCTTTTTACCTATTTTCACCAACACTCCTAACTACCATTCATCAGGTTTTACCTCTTCATGCCATATTCTACAAAATAATCTTGTAAGTAGTCCGGGAGTCACTTCATTTTCGGCCAGTATCATCTTGGCAGTTATTCCATCATATCCAGGGCTTTCCATCTATTTAGTTTTTTTTTTTCTTTTTTTTAGGATAGCTTTTACTTCAAACAGTGAATTCATTTGTTGGCGCATCAAGGTCTTAATCAGCTTCAGGCATATCAATCAAATTATTCCATTCATATTTTCTATTCATAACATCACTAAAGTGTTCCATCCAACGTTGACTTTCTTCATCTTCTTTTGCTATAACAGAGCCATCTCTCTTTTTGATGGGTATATGCTTCTTCTTCTTTGCCCCAGTCGAGATTTCATTAATAGATTCATGAGCAATTCTCACATCATAGCCACTTTCTGAATTCATAGCTTTGTCGGCTTCATCTGCTTTACTGTCTAAATACTCTCCCCAGTCTTTCCTGGCTTTTCTTTTGACCTCGGTGTCATTACTGGAATACTTAACATTCTCTACCTTGTAATTTTCAATATTTCCTCGAAAACTATCAACAATCAATTTCTGTCTTTGTCTCCTTTTTAGAGTATCCCAAGTATCATTCGATATCCATGGCTTCCTTCTTGTAAATGTTTGTCCCAAGACTTCACTACCAACTGAAGGATATATGCTCTTAATATAACACTTTTCTTCATTAATTGTGCGTTCTTTGTCCCTTAAAGTCTCTAAGACTGTAAATCGATTCCTACATTCAATTGCAAATTTTTCTCTGTGCTCTTCCTCTAGGAGCTTAGTTGTATTAAACCTAAGTATTCTATCTATCTTTCTGTTTGGTGCTTTCAGTTTTAATTTCAGTGTGGCAATGAGGAGCTGGTGATCTCTATCACTACCTGCACCTCTATGGCTTCTTACATTTCTCAGAGTCCTCCTTCTCTCTTTATTAATGGAAATGTGATCTATCTGATTTTTGTAATTGCCACATGATGAAGTTCATATATACTTGTGGATGTTTTTATGTTGGAAGAGAGTACCTCAAAGGACAAGATTGTTTGCTGAACAGAAACTTATGAAATTTGCTCCATTTTCATTTGCAACTTTGCCAAGACCATCGAAA
>NC_090733.1:56139948-56144948 GCF_036898095.1 Palaemon carinicauda
TATTTATGTACCTAACTCGGTGATATATTTAATGAACCTTAAGGAAGAAATGTGGCATGAATATATAACTCTCAGACTATGAGGCGATTTCCGTCTGGGAAATTTTAGCAATTCCAATACCGGTATTTTAAAATTTCTTTGATTAACCCACCTAGAGTCAAAACAGACTCTGTATTGACTGTGAACCCACTGACAATCTCAATGCATGACGAGAGCATCCTTAAGATGGCAAAGTTGAAGCATGAGATTTCACAGAAAAATGCAACGTTTTTCTCTTGTATATTCTAATTTGAACATAATGAATAAATATGTGATTTCATTTAGTTGCTTGAGCAATTTCCACTGGGTTTAACACTCGTTTTAGTTCATATTATATATTACATATTTTTGTGTATTCTAGGCAATATGCTTGTTCCGTTTCAATTCATCAGGGAGAGTATAACTATTTCATATATACCGTTTACAGATCTTCCCATCTCGTTCAGAATTGTGGTATTTTTACTATAACTAACGTTATTCTTGCTATAATTTTTAGTATTGTGACGGGCCAAGAGTAGGTTGTAAGTCAAAGGCGAGATGAATGCAACTGAGTGTGTTAACAGTTAACAATGAAGTAGGAAGACAGATACAGATTGCTGTCAGTGCGAGGGGAGAGTGAAGATACAAAGGATAATATATAAAAAAAAGAGAAATGTCGTTACTATGTACAATTGTATGACACATGGGTGGTACATCGCTCCCCCCTAAAAATGACATACTGTACTTGTTGAATAGGGTACCCTGATCTAGAGACGCGAACTGTAGGCGGGTCATCTGGCAAGAGATAAGCAAGGTTTAGTATGGGGTTTGGTTATAGGATGTCTAATGAATCAAGCATAATGTTTACCTGCAATTAGTGAAGAATTATTAGCAATTATTCCTCAGCTGATCCCATCTGTGGTCGTCAATTTTTCTCGGTGGGATTTAATGATACGTTGTTATTCTTAAAAGAACACATTTAATGATTTCTTGTGACTACATTGCTCTGTGACAGCTAACTCCCAAGTGCGTAGAGTGTCATAAACAATCTGACAAACCAAAACATTGCCAAACAACAAAAGAGCATCGCTCTCAAAAGACTTAAATCCTACTCCAGTACAAAACTATAAAGAATCACATCCTATCTTTGAGGTAATTAATAAATGCTTGAATCATAATATCAAAATAAATCATCTCACTTATAAACAAAGCATAACATGTTTTATCCATCCAATATGATGCAATATTGCCCAATACATGTAACACTTGAAGTAATACACTATATTATTACAATAATACATAACATTTAGGCAATCAATGGAGACCCAGTCTTCTTTGCCACGAATGTTTAGTAGGAATGCTTTCGGATTGCTTCAGATAACAAGGAAATGGCCTGTGTAAAGGGGTATTAGCAGTGACTTGCTAGTGTTGCTGCATAGGAAGATTTGCATCACAGAGTGCAAGTCTGTTGGTATGTGGTGCTTTGCTGGGGGGCTGTAAGTCTTTCGCCATGGAGTAAAGTTTCCCACGACGTGACGTATGCGCTGGAAATCGTCGGAGAAGGTTGTAGAAGGAAAAGAATTTAGCAGGGACGACCAACGGGTCGCCATACACCATTTCAGCTGCCGAGATGTCCAGGGCGTCTTTAGGAGTGGTCCTTAGTCCCATGAGGACCCAGCAAAGCGGAGTAAATCAGCTGGAGTCCATGCAGCAGGACATCAAAGCTGCTTTGAGGGTGAGATGAAAACGTTCAACAATTCCCTATCCAGCGGGGTTGTAGGCAGTTGTCTGATGTAGGGTGATGCCCAGGAGATTTGCTAATCATGTCAACAATTGAGAGGTGAAAGTGGTACCCCAGTCAGAAATAATATGCTCAGGGATACCAAATCTTGTTATCCATCCTGTGAATAAGGCAGATGCACATGAGGCGGACATTGCAGTTTCCATGGGAATGGCTTCAGGCCAACGAGTGGAGCGGTCAATGACGGTAAACAGGTAATGATGTCCTTGTGATGTGGGTAAAGTGCTTACAATGTCGACGTGAATGTGGGCGAAATGAAGCTGAGGTTAAGGAAAAGTGCCCACTCCTGATTCCATGTGTCGATGTACTTTGGAAGTTTAGCAAGATGTACATGCATGGACCCAATCCTTAGCATCCTTAGTAATGCCATGTCAAATGAACTTCATCTTCAGCAGCTGTGTAGTAAAACGGCGCAAGGGATGTGAACGGACGTGAATGAAATCAAACACCTGTCGGTAACTTCATCCCAACTGAGGGATGTGCAGGATGTCCTATATGCTTGATTCTCTGGATCCTGTCTTTGGGCTTCAGCAAAAGCATTGTAATCCAATCCTAGTTGAACGGCGGCCAACGTGTTTCTTGACAAGGCATCGGCAACGGGATTCATTTTCCCAGGAACGTGTTGAAGGTTGCAATAGTATTCAGCCACGGCAGAGAGATGTCAGCGTTGACGGGAGGACCAGGCGTCAGACTGTCGAGTTAAGGTGCACCAGAGGCATGTGGTCTGTGTGGATGACGATGGGCGTACCTTCTAAGAAATGGTGAAAGTGACGGACAGCCAAGTACACCGCCAGCAATTTGCGATCTAAGGTAGAATATCCCAATTCTGCCTTGGATTTTTTCTGCTAAAGAAGGCCAATGGGCGGGGCATGCCGTTGACCACCTGTTCAAGTACTGCACCAATAGCTACATCAGTGGCATTGGTGGAGAGAAGGAGAGGGGCATGTGGGACGGGAAAAGCGAGAGCAGCAGAGGTTGATAGGGCCTTCTTTGCGTTGCAAAAGGCTGCTTCTTGAAGGAGACCCCACTTAAGGTCTTTTGGCTTTCCCTTGAGGGAGGTGTAGAGGGGAGCAAGAGTGGCGGCAAGGGTTGGTAGAAAACGGTGATAATAGTTCATCATGCCAAAGAATTCATGCAGTGCTTTGACGGTCGAGGGTGTGGGGAATTTCAGAACTGCTGCTACTTTCTTAGGGAGGGGATGGACTCCTTCAGGGGTGATGCGGTGCTCTAAGAACAACACTTCATTGGCGCCAAAGGTACACTTGTCGTACCAGTCTACAAGGCCGTTTTGTTGTAGGCTGTCGAGCGCAATGTGCAGGTGACGGAGGTCTTCCTCTTTTGAGGAAGAGGACACAAGTATGCCGTCCACATAACATACATAGAAGGGAGGTCCCCTAAGATGCCATCCATGAGACATTGAAAAGTGGCCTCAACATTACAAAGGCCAAACCTGGAATAATTGAAGGTGTATGTACTGAAGGGAGTGGTGATGGCAGTCTTGGGGATGTCTTCTAGGTTTATAGGCACCTGATAATACCCCTTCAGGAGGTCTAGCGTGGAGAAAACCTTCGCTTTTTCCAGGTAGTAGGTCATGTCGGCGATGTTAGGGAGGGAGAAGTGATCCGGGTCTGTTCCCATGTTCAAGTGCCTGTAATCCCCACATAGACTGAGGGTGCCGTTTTTTAAGGACGATGTGTAAGGGTGACGACCATGGGCAAAAGCCCATTTCTTCCATTTCGATAAGCATCTGTTTGGTGGTAGCCAATCGATCCGGTGCCAGACATCTGAATTTGGCAAAGACTGGGGGTCCCTTCGTTTTAATAAGGTGATAAATACCGTAATTGGCAGGAGCCGTGGGGATTTGGTGATGTTCTGGACGGAAAACCTCCGGGTACGACGTGAGGAGGTGGGCGTAGGCATCCGTGGGTGTGCTGATGTGGACACCGAGGTTGGAGGTGGCGGGTTGAAGAGGTGTTGACAAGTACGAGTCTGCGTTGACCAATCGTCGGTGGCGACATCAATAAGAAGGTGGAAATGAGAGAAGAAATCCGCACCGAGGATGGCAATGTGACGTCAGCAACGAGATACTCCCAATTAGATTTGCCATTTCCAAACGATAATGTCAGGTTCTCAAAACCGTAGGTGGGTATTGCAGATCCGTTGACAGCTACCAGGCAGACATCGGCACACCTAGACAGACTATGTTGTGTCCTGAAGAGTTCCCTTGGCAAAAGGAACGACAAGCACTTGTGTCTACCAAAAATCCCACGCCCATTCCTGCATCATGTAAAAAGAAAAGATTAGAAACATGGGAGGCCAACGCCATGAATGATGGCCTACTTACAAATTATTTGGCCACTGACAGTCATTGGCACATTTCTTCGCGGCAGCCCCGAATCTGGAGTGGTAGTAGCAAAACTGGGAGAGATGGGCGGCAGTAAGTGGCTGTAGAAGTCGTTTGTTGGGGCACGAGCGAATGGTGTGTGATGGGTGGCTTTGTCGGCGCTCCGGCACGTCTCGGGGTAGGCATGTGTGTCCTACAGCATTCATGTCAGCTTCAATTGACGTTGAATAGGTGTCCTCTTCGTCAGGAGTGGAGGCGTTGATGGAGGTCTTGAAGGTCGTGAAGTGGCAGTCCATAAGGGTGTCGGCTTTGGTCATCAAGTCCTTTATGGGTAAAATATCAACATCAGGTATGGCAGCGTGTACAGGATCGGTCAAACGGCACACATAAAAGGCAGGAAGTAGGTTCACGGCAGATTGCAGGCGAGCGATACTGGTCATTTCCCTGATGGCAAGCGAAGCCCTCAGGTCCCCCAACGGTTTTTGAGGGAGCTGAAAAAGCTTTGCTATACTGGCGGCTGGCGACGGCAAGTACTGCTGCAGAAGGTAGGTTTGAGGGCGTCATATGGTATTGGAGTGTCTCCTTGTTCACAAAGCCAGTAGGAGATTTCCGGGAAGGTGTTCTCGGGTATCGCCGTGAGAACATAATCTGCTGTGGTGGTTGAGGGAGTCACGCCCGTGATGTGGAACTGGACTTCTGCGCGCTGGAGCTAAGCAAACGCCTTTCTGCTGGTGAAGGTGGGAGGACCAAAGTCGACCTCCGGGGTCACCAATGTGATGGGCCAAGAGTAGGTTGTAAGTCAAAGGCGAAATGAATGCAACTGAGTCTGGTAACAGT
>NC_090733.1:56149948-56169948 GCF_036898095.1 Palaemon carinicauda
TTTATTTACTTGGGTACTTGTCAAACGTTCCATTACTTGTTTTCATGTTAATATGTAATTTCAACTTTTACTAGTTTTATCCCCATGTTAAGTGACTTTTGCCTGTTGGGTAGTAATAGTATAATTATATCTTTTTTTTTTATGATTTGAAGCCTTTCCTGTATGTACAAACGTGTGTAATATTTCTTTGTATAATAAACGCTCCAAGAAGAGGTCCATTGACGGACGAAACTGTTGAGCATTTCTACATATACACAACTTTCAATTTTCCTTATGTAGACTACTATATATATATATATATATATACAAATATATATATATACATATATATAATATTTATATATATACATATGCAGATATATATATATATATATATATACGTATATATATATATATATATATGTATATATATATATATATATAGATATATATATATATATATATACTGTATTTATATATATATATATATATATATGTGTGTGTGTGTGTGTGTGTCCATATACTAGAGAATAACAGAAAAGTTTGGACTGGAGTAACAGTTGCAAGGATAATGATTTTGTGTTTTCTGTGGGTTGTAAATATTTGAGAAAATCATATCAGACATGTGCTATACAGGGTCCTGCAATGCAACGGTATTTCTGTTTTTTTTTTCATCTCGCTTCCTTCTGCACAGATAATATAAACCTGTTTAAGCTTGTTATGTACTGTTTGAATTTTTTGTCAATCTTTCTCTCTACTATCTGTTTTTAAACTCGTTGTATTTTTTAATGAACTCGGTTGCATTCGTCTCGCCTCTTTGTTATCACCTAACAGCCATCTCGCATAATTGGTGACCGCTAGACAACTAGCCCCATTCAACCTAACCCCCCCTCCCCCCATTGCTGTGCCCTACTGTTTGACCATACCACCCACCATCACTCTGACCCTGATTCTTCTATCCATGTCACATCCATGAAGCTACCACCCTTTGCCAGTACAAACGCATTCGATTATTTTCAGCGTGACGAGGTTCAGTTTGGCCTCATTGCCGTGACTTACTCAAGCACCAAATCTGCGATTGGCTTGCCAAACACAGGGACAACCCAATTTTGGCATTACATGCTCAAAAAAATCATCATGGAGCAGTCCTCACCATTAGCAGCCACTCATATAATCAAGCTTTTTCAGCTCTATTCACAACTGTTCTGGGACCAAAAGGCTTCGATTGCCCTCAAGAAAAAAACAGTATCGGTCTCTTGCAAGTTGCCGCAGACGGCTCTACTCAGGACATGAACCTAGTTTGTACACTTTGGGTACGAGGCCTACCCAAACCTGTATGCGCCACCATCCACCATGACCAAAGTTGATGCCCTTATGGACATCCACTTCACTACTTTCAAGACCTCCATCAATGCCTCCATTGTTAACAAATAGGACAGCTATTCACTATCGATCAAAGCTGACATGAATGCAGTAGGACACAGGTGCCCATCCCATGATGTACTGAAGCAGCAACAAAGCCACTTACGCCTTAGTAATGTTGCGGTACTTTTCATAACCTCATGGATGGCCTCTTAGGGGACTTCCTCTTTTGTGTATGTTATGTGGATGATATACCTGTATCTCTCTTCCTCCAAACAGGATCCCCTCCGTAACCTATGTATTGTTCTCAAATGCCTGCGACAGAACGGCTTTATAGTCAGTAAGAGAAGTTTACCTTTGGCACCAAGGAAGTGTTGTCCCTAGAGCACTGCATCACTTGAAAGGGTCCACCACCTCCCTGAGAAGCTATATGGTGCTCAGAACCTTTCCGCATCCTAGACCTTCAAAGCACAACAAAAATTGTTTGGTATGATAAACTATCACTACTAGTTCTTGCTAGCCATTGCAACAGCTCTCTCCCCTTCTACGCTTGCCTCAAAGGCAAGCCAAAAGACCTATTGGGGTCAGTCTCCTTTAGGAAGCGGCCTACTGCAAAGCAAAGAATGCCCTATAAACTTCTGCTGTTTTCCTCTTTCCGGTGCCACATGTCTCTCTCCTTTTCTTCACCAAAGCCAGTGATGTTGATACTGGTGCAGGCCATGATCAGGTGACCCGTGGCTCACCTTACACATTGGCCTTCTTGAGCAGAAAACTGTCAAAGGCAGAATCTGGCTACTCTACCTTCGACCAGGAATTGGTGGGGGTATGTTTGGCTGTCCGGTACTTGCACCACTTTTTAGAAGGTACGTGCTTCGTCATTTGCATAGAACACATGTCTCTTGTGCATGCCTTCACTCAACAGTCCGCACATCGACACCTCTCTGCTAAGGCTGAATACAACTGCACCTTTCAACATATCCCTGGAAAAATAAATCCACTTGTTGATGTCCTGTTAAGAAACATATTGGTTGTCATTCACCTTGGCTTGGAGTGCAATGTCTTTGCAGAAGGGCAAAAAAAATATAATGAGTACCAAGCAAATAGGACATCCTGAATATCCCCCCATATGGTAGACATCACCCTCGGTGACTCCAAGGCTACCCTCCTCTGTGATGTCATTACTGATATTGTGGATGCCTGCCCCAAAGCACCCACAGGTATTTGAATTCATCCCTAGCCTCGCATATCCCTCGTGCAAATCTAATACACAACAGCTACTGAAAATGAATTTCCTTTGGCACAGCATTACCAAGGGTCAGTGCTTGTTCTTCATAACAAGCTTCAAAATTATGTTGACAAACGTTTTCAGGAGTGGGCACATTTTCTTAATCTTAGTGTCATTTTGCCTACATGCACGTCGATGTAATAGGTCCCCTACCCACATCACAAGGCCAACTTTACCTTTTTAACTGTTCGACTCATCGGCCTGAAGCCATTCCCATGTGTATCTGCCTTACTCTCAGGGTGGATGTCGAGATTTGGTATTTCCGAGCATATTACTTCTAGCTGGGGTCCCAATTTCATTCTTCAATAGTGGACATCCTTATCAAATTGCCTGGGCATCACCCTATATCTGACAACGGCCCACAACGCTGCAGCCAATGGAATGGTTGAACGTTTTCATTGCACCCTCAAAGCTGTTTTGATGTCCCAGTGCAATGACTCCAATTGATTTATTTCGCTTCCCTGGGTCCTCTTAGAACTAAGGACCACCCCTAAAGACGGCAGCTAAAATACTGTGTGTTGACCCATTGGTTGTCCCTGCCAAAATCTTTCCATCTGCAACCTCCTCCGACAATCACCAGAGCCAACGTCATATTGTAGGAAAATTTACCCTATGCCGCCAGACTTACAAACCACCAGTAAAGCAACACATACCGAAAGATATGCACATGGTAATGCACGTTTTCCTACGCAATGGCACTAACAAGCCACCTCTAACATCCCCTTATATGAGCTCTTTCTTCGTGAGTCGTCCCACACCAAAGGCTTTCCTAATTAATATTTGTGGCAAAGAAGATGGGGTCTCCATTGATTGCCTAAAACCTTCATATCTCCTGCAAGGTAACACTTATTACAATGCACATGTCAAGAGCAGCGTGCCCTATTCCATATGCATTTTTCAGGGGGAACTATTTTTCGTAAAGATTTAGATTCTATTAATAGTGTTATTTTCAATTTTAGGATACTGTACTGTCACAAATTTCTTAGAAATCCAATTTATACGAATTCATAATTTCACCGAGTTACAACCAGGATACCCTTCATTCTCTCTTCCATCTCCGCTTTGGTGTTTGACAGTAGGCTGTTCATTTAACCTCCCCACAGGCTTTCACTAATGGCAAGTTCTGTTAATTCCATGCTTTTAGTAAATTCTAGTATTCAAAGAAAGTTTATGATAACTTTTTTATAGTTTAGTGTAATTTATCATAATAGTTAAAATATGGGAAAAGTTACAAAATTATACAGTCTGTATCCAAAAACTAGCTCCTGCCGTTGACTTTGGCTGGTGTTATTAAATTCAGACTTACCATCACAATAGGTTAGTAGAAAATTTCGATACACATTACTTGGTACTTTTTTTAAAGTAGTGGAGCTATTCGGACAAAATACTGCCAACCATTTAGCTTGTATGAAATCTTTCTAAGCTAAAATGACACCCTTACAAGAGGTCGCAGATCTGCCTCATTAAAAAAAATGAGTATTGTATGTGTTGTATTAGAAAACATATGTTTTGCAGGTTCTGTTTTAGACTGGAATATAAGTTGTGATAAACTGGTTTATTTACACAGAAGTTTTATATATATATATATATATATATATATATATATATATATATATATATATATATATATATATATATATATATATATATATATATATATATCCTTTTTGTGGGTGAAAAGGAGAAGAAAACATTTACAATAAATCTAAAAAAAGGTATATGACTAAAATCCAGGTGTGCTTTTGCACAATTAATATACATTGGAATATATCTTATTCAGAGAAAGAGAAACCTTAGAATCATTTGAATTGAAAACTTACATTATTCTTTTTACTAGATTGGTTTCTTTTTTAAATATAAAGTTATATTTATCGATATTGGAGTAAACTAAAACATCTTCGATGCCGTCCTGTATTTGTTGTAAGTCCGTCTTTATACCGTCGACAGGATTTTGTTCGGGGGACAAGAATATCACAGCAAGACGATGGTAACGGTTCTTACGTCATGTTTATAGGCGAAACCGCTAATGATTCTTAATATAAACCTTTTTAATACTTGTTTATAAATAAATAAAATATTGCTATTGTATAGAGTAATATGAGTTTGTTTTTATATTAAGTGGTTAGTTAAATATTTTGTGCAGGAATTTGTAACCGTATATTTTTTAATCCCCGATCCCTTGAAGAAAAAGAGAATAATAAAACCTGTTGTGATAGTTTTATTATTTGATCTGTATTATTGATAGATTGATATTCTTCGTGGACTTCTCTCTCCTACCTAACTTTTTTTATACCAAATTTCCTGAATATTAACGGTGATATCATATTTTACCACAGTTACCAATTCAAAACTGGCAGTCTGTTGCCAGCTTTTTTTCTTTCATCTATTCCCTCGTTTTTTGAAAAAAATCAAGGAAATTATTTTTCTGAATTCACACAAATGTGACACAGACTAATTTCTAAACACCCACTCAACTTCTATGAAATATTTAGCATCGTCAAAAATTGCTAGATATAAGACACAGATTATGATGGCCTATAAGAGATAAAGCTTTTGGTTTTGTAAAAAATTTCTTTTGAATAACATGAAACTGTTTCACCTCTTTTTTTTTTTTTTTTCATTGCCCAACCGAGGCTCTTGATTAACAGTGTCACCAACGCTGAAAATTTAAAGTTTCCTGTGTCATTTCCATGTAGTTAGACCAGGAAAATATCGGAAACAAAGAAATCTCGTTAAAATGAAAACAATTACTTTGCTTGAAATTGGAATACTCTTTGGGAAAAAATTTGATCTTTAATTTCGGAAAAAAACTCGAATTTTTCAAATTACAATGTTAAAAGAGAGTTATGTATGAGATACCAGATTCATTTATCTACATTTATTTTAAACCAATTGTAAATGGAACCCAGATTAATTTTGATCGAATACAGGTAGTCATCTGACCTCAAAGACCTACCATTATATATATATATATATATATATATATATATATATATATATATATATATATATATATATATATATATATATATATTGATTGATTGATTGATTGGCAGTCTTATAGACCTTAAGAATGACTGAAGAATGGTGCGATATTAACAACATATAGTATATCAATCAGTTTGGTAGCGAACTTTTGCTACATGCTATTACAAGGAGAACACAACGATACTTGGGATACTATAATAAAGAAACAAAGACAGGAATTGAATGCTGAAAGTTTTTGAGCAACTAATGAAAGTTAAAAGGATGAGTATGCTAAATATTCCAGCATTGATGAAGTTAAAAGAAAAGCCAGGAATGACTGGAGAGAATATTTAAACAGGAAAGCAGATGAGGCTGACAAAGCTATGAATTCAAGGAGTGGCTTTGCTATAAGAATTTCTCATATAATTATTAATGAAATTCCTTCTGGGGCAAAGGAGAAGCACATACCCATAAAAAAAAAGAGAAATGAATCTGTTTTAACAACAGAAGATGAAGAAAGGCAACTTTGGATGGAACATTTCAGTGGGGTAATGAAAAGCATATATGAAGGGAATAATCTGATTGATATACCAGAAGCTAAGGAATACCTTGTGCCCATTAATAAATTCAGTGTGTTTGAAGTTAACCCTATCCTAAAAAAATTGAAGAGATGGAAGGACCATGGATACGATGGAATAACTGCTGAGATGATATTGGCTGAAAAAGAAGTGACATCCAAAATACTTACAAGCTTACATAGTAAAATATGGCATGAAGAGGCAAAACCCTAGGATTGGGAGTTAGGAGTGTTGGTGAAAATGACAAAAAAGAGATCTGATTAATTACAGAGGCATCACGCTTACGTCAGTTGTCATGAAAATACATAGTATACTCATTCTAAAGAAACTAGAGAGAAAGATTGATGAATAGATGAGAGATGAAGCAGCAGGATTTTGAAAAGGTGGATGCTGGATTGGTCAAATTTTCATTTTAAGACCTACAGTACAGCTGTATGTAGAATACATAAATCCACTTTTGATGGCATTTGTGGTCTAAGAAAAAGCTTTTGATAGTGTGCACGGGCCAATTTTGTGGAGAGCCACGCATTATTATGGAGTTCTTCTTAAATATGTAAATTTCATTAGGTCTGGTCAGGAGCATAGGAAGTACAAAGTGGAGTCCTATCAAATGAATTTCCAGTGAACAGTGAGTATACTCCAAGGTAATATGCTGTCACCTATGTTGTTTATCATCCTCCTGAAGTTTGTAAGGCATAGAACAGTTGGGGATGGTGGAAAAGAGTTGGACAGGATTAGTAAGAAAAAACTAGCCGACCAAGAGTATGCTGATGGCACTGTCTTTGGTAGCAGAAGATCACAGGACTTACAAAGATTTCTTACTAGAATACATGAAATATCACATAAGGCTGGGCTCAAGAAAAATAGAAGAAATACAGAGATGATGAGAACGGAATATGTAATGGAAGATGAAGTATTATTGGAAGGAGAAAGGATTAATGAGGTAAAATAATTTAAATATTTTGGAACTATGATCTCTAATAAAAAGCCTTTGGAATTAGAGTTTAGTGAAAAATTAAAAAAAAAGCAAGTGTTACTCTATGGACATGAATCATGGTATGACAATGAAACAATATCCAGTAGATTTTGTAGATTTGAGAACAAAGCCCTCACAAGAATATTGGGAGTTAAATAGTAGGACAGGATAGAAATGAAGCTATAGGAGAGATTACTCGAGTACCATATGTGGATGAGATCACGATGAAGGGTAGATGGAGATCGTTTGGGCATGCTCTTCAGGTGGGTGGTCTTTTTGTCCAATGTCACTTCGTCCGACGACACTTCGTCCACGTCTTTTTGTCCAATGTCTTTTCGTCCGATGGACTTTTGGTCCAACGACACTTGGTCCAATTTCTAAAGAAAACAAGTGTTTTAAGGGATTGTTATTACCGTTTACTTTACTACTGTGTTAAAAGTTTATACTTTATTGACATTTATTAAAAAGTAATAAGCTTATTTTCTAATTGCCCCATTAGTCTTGCTTAACAACTCCTTTCTCCTTCTCTCTCTTTAGTACTTCAGTTTCTGGATCTGCCCATTTCGAAATGGCAAAGTTCATACAATCAACAAAGCTGAAAAGAAAAGTAGTAGATGAAAGTAATTACATCTACGATTTTCATTCAAGTAATACAAAACTTGGAAAAGAATACTGGAGGTATGAGAAGAGGCAGCTGTGTTCAGTGTGCATTCACACGGTTACGGAAGACAATGTACCCAAAATTATTTATTCTTCTGGTGAGCACCTTCATCCCGCAAATTTAGATGCATTAAATGCTAGAAAAGCAGTTGCTGAAATCAAGGAAGAAGCGATTGAAAACATAGCAGCAAGTTCGCGTAGCATATTATCGAGAAAGTTTACGGAGATAACTGAAAATACTTGCTCTCAGCTCCCTCGTATGCAAGTACTTTCAAAGACTATTCAAAGGTGCCGACAAAAGCAATCCGGATTTCCTGCTAATCCAGTGGCTAGACATGGATTTGAGATCCCTTACGAATACGGTAAACTAGATAATGGCGAACAGTTTCTAAGATATGATTCAGGCATCGAGGATCATCAAAGAATTCTAATATTTGCATCAGAAAGAGCTTTCGAAGATATAGCAACATATTGTCATTGGGCATGTGATGGGACATTCAAAATTGTACCAGAACAGTGGTATCAACTATTTTGCATTCATGTACAAGTTAATGGTAGCAGTTTCCCACGGGTCTTTGCATTACTGCCGAATAAAACCAAGCAGACATATCAATCATTTTTCGAGCAATTGAAAATTATGCAACCTAATGTAGATCCAATTGATCTCATGGCAGATTTTGAAGTAGCGATTCATAAGTCATTTAATTCATCATTCCCTAATTCATCTATTGTTGCATGTTTGTTTCATCTTGGGCAGTCCATATTTAGAAAAATTGTTGATCTAGGTCTCAAAAAAAATATAACAAACACTCTGAATTTTGTCTTAAAATAAGATGTTTTTCATCATTAGCATTTCTCCCCACTGAAGATGTTGAAGAGGCATATGAGGAATTGATTGACGATGACAAAATACCTTCCGAATTAATTGCTTACTTTGATGTGACTTTCATGGGAGTAGTAAGAGGACGTGGTGCGAGACGAAGGAGAGATCCACCTATCTTCCCAATAGATGTATGAAATGTTAATGAGCGTATTCTTCAAGATTTACCCAGAACAAACAATGCTGCAGAGGGGTTTCATTCTGCTTTAAAACGTACAGCGGGTGGAGCACATTTGAACATTTGGAAATTTATCAAAACCTTGAAGGAAAAAGAAGGATTTATTCAAGGCAAATTGACTCAAATACTACGAGGAGATCCGTCAAATTCTTGTTCCCGATATAAAAAAATCACCGACCGTCTCAAAAGATTGGTAACTGGATATGAGTCAACGAGGAAAGCAGAGTTTCTGAAGAATGTGGCATATAATTTGCACCAATTTTAAACAATCTTTTTTTTTTTTTAAATCATTCATTGTTTTACACTGTGCTACTATTAAAATTATCAACTTTTATTTACGTTTTTTTTTTATTTTCACTTCAGATGTTATTTCTTAGATTTCTTACCTTGAATACTTTAAGATTCAGCTACGCTAAAAAAGTTATTATTCCGCAAAGGGTAGTTATGTTATGTTGAGCAGTTTTTCTTTAGTTCTATATTATGAACAACAAGGGAGAAAGAGGTCTTTACAAGGTTTAATTATCTATTGGGGAAGTTATGGATTGAAGAGATTTAAAATTGGACCAAATGTCGTTGGACCAAAAGTCCATCGGACGAAAAGACATTGGACAAAAAGACATGGACGAAGTGTCGTCGGACGAAGAGACATCGGATGAAAAGTCGGTACACGGCTCTTCACACTCCCCATAAGAGATTAGTTCAGTAAACATTTATCTGGGCTCCACAAGGTCCTAGAAGAGTTAGAAGTCCAGTCCTACATAGCTGAGGACTATGAAACGTGAAGTCGGAGATGATCAATGGAGGAATATTGAATTAAAAGCTCAAGGATGACATGACTGGTGAAATCTATTCGAGGCTCTATACAATTTTTGTTTTTAATGAGGCAGATCTACACTCTCTCGCAGGGGTGCCTTTTTAGCTTGGAAAGATTTCATACAAGCTGCTTGTTTGGAAATATTTTGTCCGAATTGCTCCACGGTTTTCTAAAAATTACCAAGTAATATGGATAAAATCGTTTTAACAACCTATTGTGATGGTAGGTCTAAATTTATTAACAACACCTGCCGAAGTCAATGACAGGAGCTAGTTTTCAGATACAGACTACAGTACATAGTTTCGTAACTTTTCGCATATTTTAACAAGTATTGTGATAAATCACGGTAAACATAAGCAAAATATAATGAACTTTCTTTGAATACTAAAATTTACTATAAACATGGAATTGGCAGAACTTGTTATTATTGAAAACTTGTGGAGAGGTTAAATGAACTGTCTGCTGTCAAACCCCAAATTGGGTATAGAAGGGGGAATGAAAGGTATCCTGGTTGTAACTCAGTGAAATTATGAATTCGTTTAAGTGGGATTTTTATGCAATTTATGACACAGTACAATATCCTCAAACCGAAAATAACACTATTAATGGAATCTGAAACTTTACGAAAAAAATGTGCCCCAGACAAGGCATGCATGTGGAATGGGGCATGCTGCTCTTGAGAGGCACATTGTCAGGAGGGTTACCTTCCAGGATATATGCAGGTTTTAGACAATCAATGGAAACTCAGTCTTCTTTGCCATGAATATTAATCAAGGAAGCCTTCGGTTTGGGACGACTCATGAAGAAAATGCCCATGTAAGGAGATATTAGAGGTGACTTGCTAATGCCGCTGCGTAGGAAAATGTCCATTACCATGTGCAAATCTTTTGGTATGTGTTGTTTTTCTGGTGGTTTGTAAGTCTGGCGGCATAGGGTAAATTATCCTGCAATATGACGTTGGTACTGAAGATTGTAAGTTGATGTTGCAGACAGAAATATTCTGGCAGGGACGACCAATGGGTCTACATACATCATTTTTACTCCTGTCTTTAGGAGTGTTCCCTAGTCCCTGGAGGACCCAGGGAAGCTGAGTAAACCAATTGGAGTCATTGCACCGGAACATCAAAGCTACTTTGAGGGTGCGATGAAAATGTTCAACCATTCCATTGGCTGTAGGGTTGTTGGCCGTTGTATGAAGTAGGGTGATGCCCAGGAGATTTGATAAAGATGTCCACAATTGAAGAGTTAAAGTAGTACCCCAGTCACAAGTAATATGATCCGGATTACCAAATCTCGCTCTCCACCCTGTGAGTAAGGCAGATATACATGAAGCAGACATGGCCTCAGGCCAACGAGTGGAACGATCAAACAGGTAAAGGTGTCCTTGTGATGTGGGTAAGGGACCTACTGAATCGACGTGAATGTAGGCAAAATAACACTGAGGCTGAGGAAATATGCCAACACCTTGAGGGTACACTCGGGCACAGTATTCTATCTAATTTCTCTTCCTCTTGTTTTGTAAAAGTATTTATAGTTTATATAGGAAATATTTATTTTAATGTTGTTACTGTCCTTAAAATGTTTAATTTTCCCTTGTTTCCTTTCCTCACTGGGCTATTTTCCCTATTGGGGCCCCTGGACTTATAGCATCCCGCTTTCCCAACTAGGGTTGTAGCTTAGCAATTAATAATAATGATCGTAATAATAACACCTGAATACGTGTGTTAATGTAATTTTGCAGCTTGTTATGAAAAACAGGCACTGACCCTTAGTAATGTTGTGCCAAAGGAAATTCGTCTTCAGAAGCTATATGTCAGATCGGCACGAGGAATATGAGAGGCCATGGATAAAATCAGGTACCTGTCGGTGCTTCGGGGGGATGTGCAGGATGTCCTAGATGTTTAGTACTCAGGATAATTTTGTTGCCCCTCTGCAAAGACATTGCACTCCAAGCCAAAGTGAATGGCAGCCAACGTCTCTTGACAGGGAATCGGCAACTAGATTAATTTTCTCTTGATGTGTTGAGGTGTGCAGTTGTATTCAGCCATAGCAGAGAGGTGTCGATGTGTGGAATGTCGAGTGAAGGCATGCACCAGAGAAATGTGGTCCATGTGAATGACAAAGCGCGTACTTTCTAAGAAGTGATGAAAGTGACGGACAGCCAAACAAACCTCCAGCAACTTATGGTCGAAAGTAGAGTAGCCAGATTCTGCCTTGGACAGTTTTCTGTTCAAGAAAGTGGCTGAGGCCATAAGGAGACTGGCACAGGAAGGATCATATACTTTGGAGTAGGGGGCAGGATGTCCAAGTATGTGCAGTCCCATAAGAACGGTGTAGGCTATAGCCAAAACCCCGTGACCATCACCAGACTTGAAGAGATACAACTACAAGCATTTTGTAATGCCAGTCTAACAGGAAGTACCCTATGCATATTTGGCCATACTTCGTGGACATTTATACAGAGCTAATATCTAGATAATCCTACAGTATACTGTGGAGGGAAATTAGACCTGCATGACCTCGATCAACTTTAGTGATCCCATCAAATGTTGCCTTATTGAAGAGATTTTATTATCTCAGCTGATTTTTTTTCCGTCTCGTACTCTAAACAGTGCTCCTTTTGACATTTTTGTAAATAGACATCTAAATTAACTACGTGAAATTATAGTTCAGCTTGTGTCAGTTCAAAGGATGTATACGATTCAGTTTTCTCACCACCGATGTCTGTCTTGTGTCCTTTCCAACTCTTTCCTGGGTAGTCATAACCCTTTTTATGCATCTAAAATGTAATCAAAGTTGGTAAACTGGTAGGACGATGATAGAAATAGGGGTCTTTATAGGATCAGTTACTTAATTTTTTGTTCTCCCTTGTATTGTGCTTTGAAATTATATATTTCTCAAATACATGGAGCTGTAATGTTGCAAAGTGTTGTAGAATTATATATATTCAAACCTTTTGAATTTAATGATGATGCAGTAGTACCTCTGTATGAAAGTTCAATTTGTTTGGGAGCGATGTCCCAGCCTTGTTTGTGCTTCTTAGTTTAAAACTTGATGCACTCTACAAGTCTATAAATAAATATGTAATCTCATTTTTAAAAGTTTTGTAGTGGTAATTTTTTAACAATATTTAACCCCTAACATCAAAAATGAATAGAGATTAACACTTTAGTGTACTGTCATGGAAAAATAGAAATTGATAAATTAACTTTTATTTTATCTTTGAGGGGAGTTGTGGTTGGCTTGAGGGGGATGTGAGAGGAAAGAGAATGGTTGGAGTTACTGATTAAGAGGAAAATCTTCCTCCACAAGTAATTCTGGTAAAATATCGTTCTTCTCTTGAATAACATTATTGTTAACTGAAACACTTAATTTATGCTTTATGAAAAGATGGTAGTCATATATTTTTTTTTTTTATACTTGGATAAGGAACCTATCTGGATACAACATTATTTAAAATGTGGTTGAAAATCAGGTTGACTGCTTTGTCGCTCAGCGTCACTAATTTTGTGCCGGTCTCTTTATTACTCCTCCACAAAAACTGCCCGTTTGTCTATAAATTCTAGCTCGCAGACCAACGCATTATACATAACCCAATTCGTATTTGTGTTCTCGTATCCTGATTTGCTAGTATTCAGTTACTTATAGCCTGAGGTACTACTCCATTAAGAAGTCCTTTAAGCTTAAGAGAAAATGGTGGTTGAATTTCTCGCATTTTTTAGATGTCTGGTCAAGTTTATCACATAGATTAACTGTGAATGTTAAGAAATGTCTCAATCAAGGTTATACGTTTTTTATGTTAAAGGATGTTGTATGTAGAAGCCAAACATCTGATCTCTTAGTTGTATACATGATTTCAAACTAAATTTAGAAAAAGGTAAAAAAATCTGTTGTCAAATCTAGCAGTAATTAGTGACAACTTGAATTAAGATTGTAATTATATAACTGGTCTCATTAATCTATACAATGAATGTTCTCAATAAGAGTTGAGTTCGGCAATGTAAGTATGTATTCTGATCCTATACGAATACAAATGATCTTCCCTTAATGGGGTTATGACTTCGGCCAAGCTGGAATCATAATACTATTAAGGGACTCGAAGTTTGTATATTATGAAAATTCCAAGTTTCTAAATTTTTTATTTTCTGAAGTTCTAAATTCTTGATCCAAAAATGTATCATATAGAAGTTTTAGTTGAAATTTAACTAAATTACTAAATTTTTTTTTAAATAATTTGTCAAATCTCTGTAAATTTTACAAAATTACTAAATATCTGTTCAAAAATAATTAGTAAAATCTCAGTGTAAATTTCACATAATTACTAAATGTCTGTTCAGAAATAATTTGTCAAATCAAAGTGTGCTAAAAAATTATTAGTCAAATCTTGGTGTAAATTTAATAGAATTACTAAATGTCTGTTCAGAAATAATTTGTCAAATCAAAGTGTAAATTTAACAAAATTACCAAATGTCTGTTTATAAGTTATTTGTCAAATCAAAGTGTTAATTTAACAAAATTACCAAGTTCATGACAAATCCTTTGATTTAATTTAACAGTTATTAAATTTCTGTTCAAAAATAATTTGTCAAATCTCAGTGTAAATTTAACAGAATTACTAAATGTCTGCTCAAAAATAATTTGTCAAATCAAAGTGTAAATTTAACAAAATTACTAAATGTCTGCTCAAAAATAATTTGTCAAATCAGTGTAAATCTAACAGAATTACTAAATATCTGCTTAAAAATAATTTGTCAAATCAAAGTGTAAATTTTACAAAATTACTAAATGTCTGCTCAAAAATAATTTGTCAAATCAAAGTGTAAATTTAACAGAATTACTAAATGTCTGCTCAAAAATAATTTGTCAAATCAAAGTGTAAATCTAACAGAATTACTAAATGTCTGCTCAAAAATAATTTGTCAAATCAAAGTGTAAATTTAACAAAATTTCTAAATGTCTGTTCAGAAATACCTTGTCCAATCAAAGTGTGAATTTAACATGACAAATTCTTAGATTAAATTTAACAAAATTACTATATTCTTGTTCAAAAGTTATCTCTTCACTATACCAGTTACCATTTTATTTTACTTAACAATTACAGTACAGTATATTCAAAATTTATCAAACATATGATTGCTTTTTGTTTTTGTGCCAAGTATTTAATGTTACCTTGGTTTTTAGGTATTTTTAGTTTGAATTAATTGTTATATTAGAACTACTGTATATCAAAACAAATGATTTATTTTTTTTAACATCCCTGATGTTCAAATTGCTTCTTTCTGGAAGCTCAATTTGATTGACATATACCTCCAAAACTTAAATAATTTCCTGAATTATTTCCTTTTAATAGACTTATTCTTCTAGCAAAGCGATGAGATAGTTCAGCGGTTCTTGACAATAACCAGCCACCTATTCAGATACTACTGCTAGAGAGTTATAGGGTCCTTTGACTGGCCAGACAGTACTTTATTGGATCCTTCTCTCCCGTTACGGTTCACATTCCTTTAGCCCTACACACACACACACACACACACACACACACACACACCGAATAGTCTGGCCTATTCCTTGCAGATTCACCTGTCCTCATACACCTGACAACACTGAGATTACCAAGCAATTCTTCTTCACCCAAGGAGTTAACTACAGCACTATAATTGTTCAATGGCTACTTTCCTCTTTGTAAGGGTAGAAGAGAGAACTTTAGCTATTGTAAGCAGATCTAGGAGGACACTCCAAAATTAAACCATTGTTCTCTAGTCTTGTGTAGTGCCATAGCCTCCACTGTTTTGAGTTAGAGTTCTCTTGATTGAGGATACACTTGGGCACACTATTCAGTGTAATTTCTCTTCCTCTTGTTTTGTTAAAGTTTTATAGTTTATATAGGAAATATTCATTTTAATGTTACTGTTTAAAATATTTCATTTTTTCTTGTTTCCGTTTCTCACTGGCCTATTTTCCCCGTTGGAGCCCTTGGGGTTATAGTATCTTGCTTTTCCAATTAGGGTTCTAGCTTAGCTAATAATAATAATAATAATAATAATAATAATAATAATAATAATAACAATAATGATAATAATAATAATAATGAGTATGGCGAGCCACGGGCTTCAGTTGAGGAAAGGAGATAGACGTGTGGCACCGGAAAGGGGAGAGCAGCAGCAGTTGATAGGGCATTCTTTGCTTTGCAGAAGGTGACTGACCCCACTTTATGTTTTTTGGCTTGCATTTGAGAGATGTGTAGATGGGGAGAGAGTTGTGGCAATGCCTGGCAAGAACCGGTGATAATAGTTTATCATGCCAAACAATTCTTGTAGTGTTTTGAAGGTCGAAGACGTGGGGAAAGCTCTGAACACCTGATACCTTCCGAGGGAGTGAGTAGAGGCTTTCAGGAGTGATGCAGTGCCCTAAGAACGACACTTCCTTGGTGCCAAAGGTACACTTATTGTACCAGACTATAAGGCCATTTTGTTGCAGGCATTTGAGAACTATGCGTAGGTGACGGAGGAGTTCCTGTTTGGAGGAGGAGAGATACAAGTATGTCACCCATATAGCATACACAAAAGAGGAGGTCCCCTAAGATGCCATCCCTGAGGTTATGAAAAGTACCGCAGCATTAAAAAGCCCTAAGTGGCTTCGTTGCTGCTTCAGAACTTCACTGGATGGGTGTCTGTGTCGTACTGCATTCATGTCAGCTTTGATCGATAGTGAATAGTTGTCCTTTTTGTTGGGAGTGGAGGCGTTGATGGAGGTCTTGAAGGCAGTGTAGTAGCTGTCCATAAGGGTATCAACTTTGGTCATGGTGGATGGTGGCGCATACAGGTTTGGGTAGGCATCGTACCCAAAGGCCACGAAGTAGGTTCATGTCCCGAGGAGAGCTGTCAGCAGCAAATTGCAAGAAAGCGATACTGGTTATTCTCAGAGGGTAAGCGAAGCCTTTTGGTCCCCCAACAGTAGTTGAGAGAGCTGAAAAAGCTTGATTATTTGGGTGGCTGGTAATGGTGAGCACTGCTTCATGGGGTATTTTTTAGGGTGACATGCGTATTTGGGTGTCCCTGTGTTTGAAAAGCCAATCACAGATTTGGTGCGTGAGCAAGTCACGGCAATGATGCTAAACTAAACCTCGGTACACTGAAACCAGTCGAATGCGTCTGTCCTGGCAAAGAGTGGCAGCTTCACAGATGTGGTGTGGATAGAAGAATCAGGGTCGGAGTGGTGGGGAGTGGCATGGTCAAACAGTAGGGCAGAGCAGTGAGGGGTAAGGTTGAATGGGGATGGTCGTCTGGCGGTCAACAAATGTGCGAGGTGGCCGTTAGGTGATAAGAGAGGCGAGACGAATGCAACCGAGTTTATTAAAAAAGACAACGAGTTTATAAACAGACAGTAGAGAGCAAGATTGAATCAAAATTCAAACAATAAATACCATACGATAACAAGTTTAAACAGGTTTATATCATCTGTGCAGAGGAGAGCGAGATAAAAAACAGTAATACCGTTGCATTGCACGAGAGTGTATGCAACAAGTGCTGTACAATTTCCTCAAATATCCACAACCCGCAGAAAACACATGTTCATTAATCTTACAACTGTTTTTCCAGTCCAAATATTTTCTGTGATTTTCTATTATTTAATTTTGATGTGTTGAATGGTTTCTTACAACATTTTCTATGTATTTTACATCCACATTTTAACAAGCAGCAAAAGAAATTTATATTGTTCTGTAGGTATTTGTTTTTATATGACAAAAATTAATTATTGCACATTTTATTTACCAAGAACTTATCAAACTGAAAAGATTAGAAAGCCTTTTTTTATAGGATCTTCATTTTTCACAAATTAAGTATAAAGATATGCAACCTCAATCCCCACAACAAGTTTGAGTAGGATTTTCATTGCCCGATTGCCAACTTACATTGAAATCTTATTCTAAACTTCAACACAACATATCTCGGGAAAAGCATAGAAAGTATTGGTCCCCGAATACTTTAATGCAGAAGGTTAGATTCCTATTTTGGGTTAGATAAAGTAATGCTTATCAAAAATTTCTAGTCTCTGATCTTGTAACTTGAAATGTTACAATAAAGTTCATGCCTTCCACAAAATAGTTTGCAAATCTTGATATATTTTGATATAGGTGTTTTGATGCAAATGTCAGTTATTTGAAGGTTCATATTTAAGATCTTGTGATATTGGCATCAATACAATTTGTCTAATATAAGGTTTTTAGAAAATTAAATCTGAAGCCTCAATCAGGGTTCATTCCTTTAATTTGAAATATTTTCGAGAACATTCCTCTATGTGGGACACATGTATTACTGTATTACCTAGATTTCAGGGTTTGCTTATAATTAAAGGACATTTTTGTTTAGTCTTACCGAAATACATCTTATTTTTATCAAGCAAAAGTAAGGTATCCTTATCCCTTTACCAATGTTTGCGTTGAAATCGTAATATTCTATAATAATAATAATAATAATAATAATAATAATAATAATAATAATAATAATAATTATTATTATTATCATTATTATTATTATTATTATTATTATTATTATTATTATTATTATTATTATTATTATTATTATTATTATTAATGGCATATATATTTTTTCGTTATTATTTTCTTAAACCCAATTACTGTTTCTGGTATGTATCTTTTTCCATTTTTCCTTATACTTGGTTTAATATTATTTTCTCTCGATAGCAAATGTTAAAGAATCTAGCCAGAAGATTTGTGAATATTGCTTCAAGAAAACAAATATGTACATTTGCAAGAATATTTCGCATAATGTCTTTTTCACATGTTCATAGAAGAATAAACACGTATGCTACAATTACAGTGTCACATTTTTAATATTATACTTCAGTTATGTCTCATAACACTGCTCTTGGTGTGATGGTTTATGCTATCAACGTAAGAAAAGCTTTATGATCTCTCAATTTTACTGCGTTACCATTCTTATCTAATTATCATTATCAAAAGTATTATTATCTTTTTCATTAGTAATATTATTATCCCCAGCATTACCATTACCAATATAAGGCAAAATTACAGGTAGTTTGATGAATATAACAAAAAACCAGGCCCTAATTACTGATGATCCATAATTCATTACGCTTAAATTCACGCAAACAAAAGATTCTTGTATTTGCATTAAACAAAATAATATATACATCATAGTAATTTTGTTTTCTGTTTATATTTCTTATGATGTATACAGCAATAAACTGCAATCTTTTTTTTTTTTTTTTTTTTTTTTTATTTATTCAGTACCAAGCGGATTGTGGCGCTATGTTGGTAAAGCTCGTATTGTCTAAAATAATAATAATTTAGTTTTCTGATTTTAACCTTTTTAAAAATCCAATGCTCAATATCACAGACCTCTAGTGGCTTAAATATTCAATTGCTGATCGTTTACAAAGAAACTATAATGGTAATTCCCAAATGATGATTTTCCAATTGTTTTCCGTTGAAAGATCAAAATTGATGATCTAATTATAGTTTTCTTATATTTCTTATGCTGAAACCTCATAAAAAGTTCACTACTCCACTAATGTGTGGTTAGGAATTTTTATTTCTGCTGATTAACCAGTAAACAATTACAGTGTTACTTAGATTAACTTCTGTATGGAATTAATATATAATTTTTCATTTGAATGTAAATTACTATTAATATATGGAGCATATAATAGAAGAAGTTGAAAAATATTATTTTACTAGTGACACGAAAATTAATGAACGTATGAAAAGGTTTTGAAATATTATTTTCCATTTTCTGCTACGAATGAGGAAAAGTTACATTCAGCATATGTTTGTCAAGCTTAGCAAACGTTCATGAATTATATAGCAGTAAGTAAACAGATCGCCTGTATTCATGCAGTGAATTTGTCCTTTATTACTGTCGATACTGATAGGGAATATTGTTGACAGTGCAAGGAAATACATGAATATATAATATACATGCATGCGTATTTAATAACCAGAATATGATGAACACATCGATAAATGAATAAATCAATTATACAACCCGTTAACACTAAATAGAGAATTGAGACAATATCATTGATAGTCATAAATACATAGTGTTCCATTGGTGTAGGACAGAACCGTTCGTAAACATATTAATTTAGATCGTCTCTCATCTCATATCAGCTTAACAGAAATGTTTATTTATATGATTTATCTATTGCTTATATACTTTTGTTTATTTGTAGCTTTAGCACTAGAATCCGATATTGGATCTATTTTTCATAGTAAAAACTACGCCATGTATAATTTTGGGAGGAATAAATTTTCGTTTGATTATATATTTTCTACAAA
>NC_090733.1:56174948-56212448 GCF_036898095.1 Palaemon carinicauda
TATCCTTAACCACTTGTTTTTACCTTATTTATTGTGATTTTAGTAAAAAGTTCCTAAATTTTCCTCATTAACTCTCACCTACTCACCGCTGCTCAGTGGTAAGTTCAACAAAATTCTTAAAGCAACTGCAAGCTATCAATACATCGGAGATGACTGAGGACAAAACTTGATTTAGAGAACGATTTAAATCAACCCTAGAAGATAATAACTGAAAAACTTACATGTTACAAAATGCTGATATGTACCAAGCTATTATTGCCGAGCTGGCTAGATCAACCTCTAAGAAAATTTATCAAGGCTTCTCTCTCTCTCTCTCTCTCTCTCTCTCTCTCTCTCTCTCTCTCTCTCTCTCTCTCTCTCTCTCTCTCTCTCTCTCTCTCTCTCTCTCTCTCAAAATATTAATAGTATCTAATTGCTACTCTTAACATCATTGTTCTCATCAATATTGCCGCTATAAATTTTGCTAAATATCATTATTAATCAGAAATTCAATTGATTTATGTTTTAACTCATGTGCACCAATATGTCTACTATAAGTTTGGTATAATTCAAATACCAATGTTCTTGAAACATGTGTTATAAAAAGACATTAAAGGCACTAGAGCCTATATTGGCAAAAATCTTTTGTATATTTTAGGAATGAATAGTTTTCAGTAGAGTCTCTCTCTCTCTCTCTCTCTCTCTCTCTCTCTCTCTCTCTCTCTCTCTCTCTCTCTCTCTCTCTCTCTATTTTTTTTCTTATTTCCAATCCCTCTCTTTTTCTTATTTCCAATCCCTCTCTTTTTCTAATGTTTTTGCTTTATGTTTCCAGCTGAGGAAGAATCCAGATGAAGATGTGATGCATCTGTTCTTAAAGTCTGAGATATTTGACGTCCTGTACGAAGCTCATCTGTCAACTGGGCACGAAGGAGAAAATAAGATGCGTCACATAGTGATTGAGAAGTATTAAACATCAGTCAAAAATAATTCCATCATTTGTGTCAAATTGTGAAACATGCCAGAAAAAAGAAAACCGAATAAAGCAATGGTCATACGGCCTTTGAAAATCAAGGTTTTTACTAAACGAGGACAAGTTGATATCATTGTTATGGAATCAAACCCTGTTAGTGCATTTGAATACATTTTAAACTCTCAGGAATATTTCTCAAAATTCTTGTTCCTTCAGCCGATGGAGTCTAAGACAAAAAAAAAAAAAAAAATAGCATGAAATCTAACTGCCTTATTTTCTTGGATGACAACAGAAGTAGTTTCACAACTTCCGTCATCAATGAAATTAAGTTAATTTTCCCGCGAATAAACATTGTCCAGAAAGCTCCAAGACGTCCATAGTCCCAAGGAAGCATTGAGAGATCTAACTGCGGTGTCAAGCAGGTGCTGATAGCCTGGACCATTGACAATATCTCGGCTCAATGGGCTGAAGGTCTATAATTTGTTATGCTTCAAAAAACTCATCGTCACGTGAAAACCTAAAAAAACAGAACGTCCTTTGAAGTCTTTTGTGGTCGGAAAGGGATATCGGGTTTGGAAAGGACAAGTCTACCAAAGATGTCATTGTGAGGTCTGAAAGAGAATAGGAGCTTAAGGAGGTATTCATCCCCTCAAATTCTGGCCAATATATGTTTTAGTTTTCCACTTTTGTTCTATGTAAGCAACACGTATCTTTTTGATAAATTTTGCAGAGATTAAAAAGGTTAATAACTGGTTAATACCTTTGTTGATGTGTATAATACTTTACTTTGACGGCTGCTTTTCCGGCCCCATACAGCAGGGGAACCCCTCTTTTTACGGGATCTCCCCTGTCGTTATATCTTATTCGTTCAGAGTATTTAACGTTTCATAACACGTATTGTTCATTTACTGTTAAATCGTCACTATTATAAGACTCATGGAATAAGAAAGTCTTCAGTTTCCTCTTGAAAGCCTTAATGTCTTCAATCATTCGGATGTCTCGTGGGAGCTTATCGTATAGTCTCGGCCCTCATATTTAAAGGCTCTGGACCCTACAGTAGGTTCCAATAGTTTGCAACCATCTGTAACTATTCTCGTGTCTACACGATTTGTTGGCTATGCAATATGTAGCAATTCTCTTAAGTATTTTAGACAACAGGTTTTAAATCAAATTTTCGCTTTGATCGGCAGCCAGTACATATCAATTAGTATAAGGGTGATCCTTTCTCTAGGTGGGACACCTTTTATCAGTCTTGCTCTTCTGTTTGTATTTTTTTGTAATTTTTTAAGTTGTATTTTGGAAAATTGTAATAGATGGAGTTGCAGTAGTCAATCCTGGTAATAATAATTTATTACAAGTTTCTTTACAGAATTTTCATTAGGGTACTTTTTTATAAACGCAATATTTCGTAGATGATAACCAGCAATTTTTACTACATTATCTATTTGGACATTGGGAGACAAGTTAGAGTCAAGAAATACACCTAGATCACGAATTTTACTAGATATCGGCACGGAGTCATTATTTATGTTCATTTGAATATCACCCATGCTTCCCGCGCTGTTTCTCTTACTCACCACCACGAACTTCTCATTTTATTTTAGTTGTTTAAATGTCATCCATTCTCTAACACTTTCAAGGATTTGGTTTAGAGTTTCAGTAGAGTTGAACTAAGCTTTTGTATACTTATTCACTTAAACAATACTTAGGAAAGTGATTTAAACAGCCTTAACACACAGATCAATATAATTAATAACACCTTACAATTAACAACAAACTCGCTGAAGGTGGCAAGCCAAATAGTACATTCGTATGTTAGACCGCTTTATAGTTAAATGGAATTCCTGTTGGCGAAAGGACCTCATCCAAAACGTAGACGAAGCGAGAAAGTCCTATTCAGTGAATATATTTAGCTCGTAACCATTCTGTCCTAAAAATATGAACAATATCACTATTAGTGACATGGAAACAGTAAGTCAAATTAAATTTCCCCAGAATTAGACAAAATTTAGCTGCAAAATTTTTTATAGGGCTTCGCACAAAATAGATTTAACCAAAGCCATAAACTTCATAATAATGCAACTTTTGACGCAAATTACCAGGAAATTTTATATGAATAAATTGACTTAAAAGGACCAAGAATCGTTACATAATAATTAAGGATTTAGCAAGACCTTTACTTAAATATAAATGAAAGTACTGGCAATAACAAGGAATCAAACTAAAACCCACTTCCTTCAGTTGAACCCCATACCTGTTATTGTCCAGAGGGGCATATAAGTGGAAGTGACGACGACGTTCACCACAAGAGGAAGTTGCATATAAAAGAGCCAATTATGCGACATATCAAGTTAGGACTCCACTTGGGGTTAATCACACACAACAATGCTGAATACATCAAAGTAAACCCTTGGTCATAACTCGAGGACGAGGACTTCAGAACTTCTTACGTATCGACATGGCACATGGTCGTGGCAAACTAATCGAAGAAGCTATCCAGTGGTCCAGTGGGGGTTTTACAATATCCACATATTGTTTATATTCCTCACTGTATAATTATCGACGAAGAAACGCAACTGCGAAAAACACTTTAACACGAAGATTAGTAATTTCACAGAAGGCTTACAGGAATAGAGGAGGAGTTGCTGCCATACTGCGGTCGGAGTGATGTCTCTGCTTCTGTATTTCAGTACATAGCCATATCGGCTTGTGTAGTTATAACAAGGTAATAAGGGAACCAATGGAAGAGGGTTAAAAATGAAAAACAAGCTAATTCAATACCAACTTAAAAGTATCAAACAACCACTTACTCCCTTTGAGTTAAAATACGCGGTTAATACAAACAAAAATGGAAAGTTACGAATTATATTCGTAATTTTCTGGACATTGCAGGCCAGGGATACAATTTAATATGTAAATTGTATAAAAATTCAGTCATACTTAATCTGCATATTCAAATATTCTCGTGTTCGCTGCTCACTAAATATCGCAGCCTTCCTGCGAACACGGAGATTTTTAGTGTCATTATCTTGTTCAGCATCAGGGGTAGAGATAGAGTCATCTTCACCCAAATCCTTTACCTCTAGATAAGGAATTAAAGTTGAGATGTGACGTTTTATAATTTCCTTGGTCTTACCCTTTAACAGGGTCATTCCAGTTACCTCACCATTGCTATTGACTTCTAGTTTCTGGACAATAGCCATAGGATAGCTGCTAGGTTTAGTGTCAAGTTCCTTTAAAAGGACTATGTCCCCTACGTTAATATCATTTTGCTGGGCTGGACGGTACCTATCCTTCTTATCAACTGCTTGTGATACAAGTGTTCCTAGAAACTCCGAATGATAATTCTCAATTAAATTTTGCCTAGCTTTACGAAGATTCTCAAACTCATCATTGATACGACTAGTTGAACTAACTGGTATTTGCCAGTCTGGATCATGATGCATTCCTTGCAGTGAAGGAATTAGGTTTGAAGAAAGAGTATCATATCCTCTTATCAATTTCTCAGGGGTTTTAGTTTCGGGTACATCATTAACAATAGCTTCCTTCAATCCGTTTTTAAATGCAATAGAGCGCTTATTACCCAGATGTTTAGTGTGTTCTACAACAAATTCAAACTGTGCAAAAGATAAAACCCAATTCTTGATAGAACCAAAGAAGAATCTATTTACCATTTTCACATGTCTCAACCAAGGAACCAAGTTTACTACAACCCTTAAAGTATTGTTGAAAGGTTAAGAGCTTCACATTGTTCTCCTCAAAGTAAAGCCGAGTCTCATGATCACTGATAAAATTATGAATTATGTTGGCGCTTGCAACAAGCTAAGAGCTTAGATTACTGACAAAAAGCTGTGGTACTCCATAATTAAAACAATGAAGTTAAAATTATCTTAAAAACTCCTCAACCGAGAGGTCATTACATATCCTGAGATGAATTCCTCGACTCCAAGTACATGGAAAAATAAGTAACCAGACCTTTTGAGATTTAGAGTCCTTTTTAACTGTAAAAGGACCTAGGTAGTCAATAAAAACATTATTGAAGGGAATAGATGGTGGGTCAGACCTAAACTCTCTATAAACATTTTGATTCAACTGGAAAATTCTGTTGTTGAATCTCCTACAATGAACACGAGTTTTGAGAATTTTCTTAATGGCAGAAAAGTGTTTAGGAACACGAAACGTACGTCTAATGGCAGACAATATAGCATAAATCCAGAGTGGGATAATTTCGAGTGAGCATCAAGAACAATTAGTCTAGTTAAAGCACTATCCCTCGGCAACAATATAGGAAATTAATTTTGACCAACCCATATCTTAAACTTTCTTTTCATCCTAATAACGTTATTATTGTCAAGAAAAACATTCAGTTGAGTAACTATCTTAGGTAGGTCCTTAAGTCTAACCTTCTGATCCTGAAAATACGAGAAAACTTCAGGGAAGAACATTTTTTGCTCTGTAGATATAATCTGGCTAAGAGCCTGAGCCAACAGGTTACTATTAGGTGATTTAGGACTGACTTCTATCCCTATATTCTGCTTCCATTTCATAACACACCGCAAGACTCTTCGGTGAATCAAAACCAATCTCCTGAAATCAGGAATATCATTAGGGTTTATTAAATAAGCAATTTCGGAACTATTTAGAGAATGTTCAGAATTAATTCCCACATATACATTGTGATCGATGACAGGAGCCATTTTGCCAACAGTCAGTGGATTAGGAATGACAACAGATAATTCAGCTTCAGTCATAATAAAGTTAGAATCTGGTCCTATAAGAAAAGGGGAGAATAGTGCTGTCTGCTGGGTTTTCTTTTCCTGAAACGAAATAAAACTTAACAGGGTACTTTTCACATAACCTGTGGATTGCATTAAGCCTGTTAGTGGTAAATACACCAAGTCTCTGCATTTTTTCCATCTTGGACACACAAAAATCGAGCCAATGAAGTGAGCATATTGAATCAGTATACAACAGTAATTCAGATATGTTAACTGGCTTCATACACACATCACCTGTAAGGTCTCTGTGTAACTCCATTAAGCTTTCAACACCAAACAAAACTGCATTTAGTTCCAATGACGGAATCGACTTATTCTTCAAATGTGTATTAACCATATGGTTTTTAGCTTGTAAGAAACAACAATGATTTTTCTTAACATGACATATTAAAACTACAACACCATAAAGAGAACGACTGGCATCTGTAAATGCTATTAGTTTGTATTCACCGTCCCTAGGACCAACAAACCCTGGCACATAAGTTTTTCCATTCACGAACCAAGTCATTATTAAGAGGTTTGTCTCAATCAAGATCTTTACAACATTAGCGCTTGTTCATGAATAACCTACTTCTGTTCATGAGTGGCAAATTAAACCCAAAAATATCGAACTGTGCAGCTATGGTGGTCAAAACCTCACGTTTAGTACTGGCATCAACATTAAGATTGATAGGCTTGGTGAAAATTTCATCACCTACCCTATTCCATGTCAAACCAAACAATTTATTCTCTATAGGTGTCTCAATTTTCATATCTTTATCAATTCCACTCTGCAAAGAAATATCATTAGTTATTAACTACTGTACTGAAAATTTAAAGTACTCGAACACTTTGGGTAAAACCGAATAAGCCCACTGAAGGGTATCAAGATTTTCACAAGAATAGGCTCCGTTGTCCATATATGTTAATGAATAGATCAACCTCTTACATTCTTTTAGTTTGTCATAATTTTTATCAGAGTTGATAATCAATATATAAAAAAGTGATATCATAAGGAGAAAAGGACTGCAATGTAAACCAAAACTTAGTCTGTCATTGCGAAATGCAACCAGGGTATAATCATCTTTCCTAACATTACAAAACCAGTAAAATAGAAGTTTCGCCTGATTGTTCTCGCTCAAAGTCAACATATTGCATGCCTTTTTCAAATCAAATGTCAATATTTTCTCGTTGAACCGAAGATGAATGAAAGCGGACAACTTTTTCTGGTTCAGACTAGGGCCCGGGAACATACACTGGTTATGGGACAAATTCAGAGCTTTATGACGTCCATTTTCACTCAAATTCGAGAGATAAACTATCCTACATTTCGTTGTCTCACGTTGAGGCTTTAAAACAGCCATGTGGGGAATGGAAGAATAATTTGGGTGTTCTAATTTAATTTGTTCAAGATTATCTACAGGTTCAATAATACCCTCGGCTAACTGATCTCTGAAAGTCTTATCCATCAATAGCAAATTCCCTTTATCTTTCTTGTATTTCTTTAATGTAGACTTTAAAATTAATTTAGCTAACCTCTCATTCTTAGAGAGTAAATAAGATAGTTTACCATTCCACAACAAAGGAACCCTAATGCTGCCATCTGTTTCCCTGAAAAGATTCTTTAGTGTAAAGTCAATCAGCTTCCTATTCAGATCAGTTGTCTGCTCATCACATTCAGGCTGATCATAACTAAGATAATTACGGCATTCTGCCTCAAGTATATGGTTAGTGGCCTCTCTTAACTTTTCCTCTATGACCTTGCCTTTAGTTTTCAATATATTAAAGTTACAACTAGTAGCAATATTACCAAAATCAAGGTCTTTAATTTCAATACTAAATGAGGACTAAAATCATCACAACCCAATTAAAAAGAATGTGTGAATATATTTACAGAAGAGTCCACAACTGGGAAAGATAACAGTGACTCACTGGAATCAGTGTTCATGCAATAGAAATTACTGTAGCGAGTCTGCAAATAATCCACATTATTGTTCAAACCGTCAAGATTACCTGTTAGCATAATGCCATGCAACGTATCAATATATACAGAGGGGTCATTATTGCCAAATACAAAGTCTTTTCCCAACAAACAATGAGAGGAATCTGAACCTAACAAGACATCAGTGTCACTAATTTCACTAGATTTTTGGTCTAGGAAGGCATCAGCAAAGGAATAACCTTTATCTTTAAAGGCTTTAATTACATTCCCTAAACCATAGCAAACACCTCAACTACACCAGTGGTAAAAGTAATAAGCAACTGTACTATTCTAGTTTTATAGACCTTGGGCCCATTAAACCCATTAACTGTCGAGTCAACATCATTGCATATAACTTTAAAATTACCAAAATTGGCTAGTCTCTCTGATACAAAAGTGTTTTGTAAACCTGTATCTTTGAGCCCTCTGAATAATCTCCCTTGACATGAAACTTGGAAAGCAAAAGTTGGAAGAGTAGATCTACTACTACAATTAAGTAGTATGGCTACTCCCCTGTTCGTCGCTGTTTTAATTGTAATAGAACTACACTGCTCCTTTTCACTTTGGGTGGAGCTTGTGTTTATGCATAAAAAGGAGAAATGCTAACCGCCACAATGATAGCAATTTTTGCGAAACCTGAAAGAACATTTAGTAGTCGGGTGCATAAAACTTCCACATTTTACACAGCCCTACACTCTGACAATTTAGATAATTTCTCTTGTGCAGTAGGGAAATTTGGACATTTGGACATAAAGTGATTAATATCCTTTGAATCTACCTTCTGGCAGAAGTTGCAGCTTCTTGATGCATTGTTAATATTAGAGTCGACTTTGATAGCCAAACTAGTTGAAGTATCCTGCTTCTTCCCTTGGATATTTCCAGAAATAGCGGGACCTTTAAACTTTAAGATTTTCCTAGCATTGTCATACCTTTCATTGGCAGTAAAGAAGTTATCCTTAATATCCTTACAGCTAGGACGAGTTTGATTGGTAATCTGAACCAATTCTTTCTTAAATTGTTCATCAAGGCCTGATCATGCAAAGTACTGTATAAAATCATCTGCCGTTATTTCTAGTCTACTAACAGACGGAAATATAGTCCTGAATTTTGAAATATATGAATATGGATAATCTGAAAGCCCTAACTTAAGTTCTGTCAACTGCCTGATTGTGTTTACCTTACGAGTGCTTTCCAAAGCAAATGCTGCCTTCAAAAGCTCTACTGCATCATGAAAGGTTTGCTTGTCTGCCTCGAAAGAATCTAACAACAATTTAGCACGACCCTCTACTTGCTACTTGAGCAACAACAACACGATCTGGGAATGTAAAGGAACTAGTGATACTTCGGAATTCCTTAAGAAATGACGTGAAATCCTCGTTTTTTTTTTTTACTGGCAAACCCAGGTAAGGAAGCAGTGGGCTGCTTCAACAAAGAACGAGCATTATCAATGCTAACATTAGAATGATTAGAGAGCGAAGCAGGCAGCAAAGACAAGCAAGTCAGGATTCTATCCTGGTATTCCTGACATAAATCACTCTCGGTATCTAAAGCCGCCTCTGTTACCCCGTCATCTGAAAACTTCAATTCAAAAATTTTTTGGTCGACTTCCAATAAACTCTTCTGGCAATTAAGCAGAAGACCCCTTTCGGTCATTTGCAAGGCTGGATCTAAACCCCTGTAACTATCACGTTTATCCTAACAAACAATAACTTTTTTACGAACCGTTTTGCGCCTGGAAATTGCAGCTTTTAAATCTGACATTTTAATCTAGCTGAATAAAGTTACCTAAACAAGAGCAAAAAACAGATCGTGTAAATCTATATATAAAACTAATTGAACGCGAATTAGTACCTGTAAATGGAGCTAAACAAACAGACGGCTACATTCAATATACACTGAATTAAACACGTGCTAAATATAGGTACGCCAAAAAAACTTAATACATGAAAACAAAAATGTATTAAATTATTATAGAGACGTAAGAAATAACTGTAAAATGTCACCGAACTACAACTATGATGCAAACAACCACGTTACAATATGCTAATTACCTCACCGCATAAGACGCCATGATATTTCACGATCTATTTATATTAGCGTTTAGCAACAACTATATTAAAATTACTGGACCACTGGAAACCCCCGCAACGAGCTGTACCTTTCCCTCAACACTTGCCACCTTCTCGCTAAATATCCTGTCACGGTCGCCATGAACTAAACTTTTGTATACTTATTCACTTAAACAATACTTAGGAAAGTAATTTAAAAAGCCTAAACACACACATTAATATAATTATTAACACCTTACAATTAACAAAAAACATGCTGAAGGTGGCAAGCCAAATAGTACATTCGTATGTTAGACCGCTTTATAGTTAAATAGAATTCCTGGCGACGAAAGGACCTCATCTAAAACGTAGATGAAGTGAGAAAGTCCTATTCAGTGAATATGTTAAGCTCGTAACCACTCTGTCCTAAAAATATGAACAATATCACTATTAGTGACATGGAAACAGTAAGTCAAATTAAATTTCCCCAGAATTACTCTAAATTAGGCTGCAAAATTTTTTACAGGGCTTCGCGCAAAATAAAATTAACCAAAGCCATAAACTTCATAATAAAGCAACCTTTGATGCAAATAACCTGGAAATTTTATATGAATAAATTGACTCAAAAGGATCAAGAATAGTTATTAAATAATTAAGGAATTAGTAAGACCTTTACTTAAATATAAATGAAAGTACTGGCTATAACAAGGAATTGAACTAAAACCCGCTTCCTTCAGTTGAACCCCATACCTGTTATTGTCCAGAGAGGCATATAATTGGAAGTGACGACGACGTTCACCACAAGAGGAAGTTGCATATAAAAGAGCCAATTATGCGACATATCAAGTTAGGACTCCACTTGGGCTTAATCACACACAACAATGCTGAATACATCGAAGTAAACCCTTGGTCATAACTCGAGGACGAGGACTTCAGAACTTCTTACGTATCGACATGGCACATGGTCGTGGCAAACTAATCGAAGAAGCTATCCAGTGGTCCAGTGGGGGTTTTACAATATCCACATATTGTTTATATTCCTTACTGTATAATTATCGACGAAGAAACGCATCTGCAAAAAACACTTTAACACGAAAATTAGTAATTTCACAGAAGGCTTACAGGAATAGAGGAGGAGTTGCTGCCATACTGCGGACGGAGTGATGTCTCTGCTTCTGTATTTCAGTACATAGCCATATCGGCTTGTATAGTTATAACAAGGTAATAAGGGAACCAATGGAAGAGGGTAAAAAAATGAAAAACAAGCTAATTCAATACCAACTTAAAACTATCAAACAACCACTTACTCCCTTTGAGTCAAAATATGCGGTTAATACAAACAAAAAAGGAAAGTTACGAATTATATTCGTAATTTTCTGGACAAGTGTCATCTACAGCATTTATGGAGAAATAGTTTGAACTTCACACCATGCCTTTGTTGTATTTTCGATAGACCAATAGTACAGATGCAGAATAAGATTTGGTCAAGTACACTCCCCTGTGGTACCCCTCTGTTTAAAGGTTTATATGATGAATAAGATTTTCCAATTTGCACACAGTAATTTCTACCAACCAAATACTCATTTTGTTATTCAAAAGTTTGATCTTCTTCATGCAAAACTGTATCAAAAACAGCACTGAGATCGAGTAATATTAGAATACCAAATTTATTTTCATCTATCATTTCCAGCATATCATTTACAACAGAGCAGATGGCTGTCTCCGTAGAGTAAAGTTTTCTATAAGCAGATTGGTTATCAGGTAAAGCTTCTATTTCTTCCAAGTGACTGACTAGTTGTTCCAGAATTACGTATTCAAGTACTTTTGGAACAAAGGATACATTCGAAATATGTCTATATGAGCTTAATTTCTGATAATCCAGAGCATTTTACAGAACTGGTGTGACTACAGCCATTTTCTCATATTTGGGAAACTTACTTCAGATATTGGCATAGGATCGATCGCACACTTTGTTTTCTTTGCTTTTTTTTATAATCCTGGTGACGTCATCTTATGTTATGTTGTTAAATCTTATCAATTTTGTCCGTGTGTCAGGTGTCTCATTACTCTGATATTGAGTATTTACAAATGACCTGGTTATATTTTCAATTTTGTTTTTAAAGAATACTAGAAAATTATTTGCTAGTTCCTGGTCACTATCTATCAGGTAGCTTCTTTTCGTTTACATTTCTCATTATACCATTTAGGACACGATATAACTTATTTATGTCTGTAGCTGCTTTGCGGATCTTTCTCTTATAGCATTCAACTTTTTTTCTTCTTAATAGGTAGTTATATTGACACGTAGCAGTTTTGTATTCTACCCAAGTACTTTCAGTTTTTAACCTATACCACTTTCTTTCTTTACGTCTTTTTTCCCTCTTTTTCACTAAAGAGTCTCCATGAAACCGTGGAGATTGGCCTTTAACAGTTATAGTCTTTTCCATCAGTGGGTACATGGTATCATATTCACTTTTACTCGCTTTATTATAAGTGGTCGTCTGATAGTTAACACACATAGCTCTCAACAGATGTTGGTCACCATGATCACAAGGAATGTTGATAGTATTATTTATTTTCTTTGTAACTTCTTCAATAAATACGATAGGAGAAAAATTTGAATTACGTCTAAAGTTTATTTTCTTTACTATTGCATGTTTCTGTAGAGGTAGACTAAACGTAATAAGTTTGTGCACTGGGGAGATAGTACATTTCTCTTCAACATTTATATCAGATACAATGATACTCATTTCATCACTCGAAACTAGGTTCAACATATGCCCAGTTAAAGCAGTTGTGCAGTCGACATTATTCACTAGTTGATATGATTCAAATAACATACTAAATGCCAAAGCGTCAGGATTTCATGCATTAATCATCCAAAAATTGAAGTCTCCTTAAATAACTAATTCATTTTTCTCCATGATAATCATCCTAATAATTGCACTTCAAAAAAAGATACTAGTGTTTGTTCTCGGAGGTTTGTACACTGTTACAAATGATATATAAATATATATATTTTTTGGGGCGCAATGTTTATATTTATATATTCAAAGATTGTTACGTTAGTTCTTTTTAACATTTTGAGATTTGAGTAATTTTTATGAATAAAGAGAGCGACACCCCAACCAGACCTACTTTCTCTCAGTATGTAGAAGAAGGTGTGTGTGGGTGGTTATCATTTTAGTGATCTTAGCCTTGTCCAAGTTATTTAACCATGTTTCAGATAATGCTAGTATGTCCAAATATTTCTCGTTTATCATTTCTCGAATTTGAATAGTTTTATTACCTTCAGATTGTATATTTACATAGCCACAGTTTATGTCGTCCTCGGTAACCATAATCAGTATTTTCTGCAAGTCTTTTCAATTCCAAGTCATAAGCTTTGGATTCTCTAGAATTTACTGTATGGTCACTTGGTTTGTTCAACTTTGTGCAGTTAATACACTCTGACAATTGCGAATTAAACTTCTTGGTTGAATGTTTCCCTGAAAATTTCCCACAGACTTTATCATCATTCTTAGACTTGCAATCTTATTCAAGATGTCCATACCTCTAAGAGTGGTAGCAGGTGATCACATGGTACCTATCGCCTTTGTCATAAATACCCCATTGTAATGAAACGTTGTCCCCATTATCCTTTCAGCACATAGTGGGTGGTCCCACCTGAAGCATTTTTCTTCAGGACTACACCCATCTTCTTTTCTAAATTATATTTTGGTTTTGATCCAGGCAGAGATTTCTTTGAATCCAAGCATTTACTACATCATCTTCATCATTGTTCACATTGCTATCATTATTTTGGGTTTTAGTTTTCCGATTTTTCTCGTTTCAGTGTCGGCAACCAATGTCTGAATTTTGTTTACCGCCTCTTCTCTGACCATATTGTTTGCAAGGCTTACAACAATATTTCCATTCGTAGTTGACCCCATGTTAAGTAGAGGAATGTCTTTCAGTGCCTGTTCAACCTCGTGTTTTCTTTCAGTAATTTTATTTGTTGTATTTGTTGATTTAATTACCAACAAATTTTTCCTTAACTTTGTCAGCAAATGTCGTTTTCTCTGGTTTTGGGTCCATCAATGTTTGAAGTGTTGCCTTAATTAATTCCATATTCATAGCAAGATTATCAACTTTCTCAGTGAGATCACTAGTCAGGGTGGAATTGGTTACGTGCGCTAAGGTCCGTAAGTTGGTTTGCCAAGTCAGCTATTCTCGCGTCTTATTCACTCGGGGCCTCTTCTCTTATGCTCACATCTTCCTACAATTTTGATATATATAAATTGGCTTGTCAGGCTCCACGTACGCAGTGTTGGCATAACCAATCTAGGTTCTTTCATTCATTATCATTTCTTATGATTAAATTTATGTCAATCACATCCCATCCATTTTTTCTGGTCTCCCTGCATGGGTTCACATATGAGGCAGAAATAGTTAAGGACAAACATAGTGTACTGTTTCTTACCACTTAGGTTTTTCCATAAGATTAACTAATACCTTTTCAATGATATTCTAAGCAAGAAACAAAAGCTAAAACATGACTCAGGGCGAGTGTTGAACTGAGCTCCGCACAAAACACGTCTACACCTCAGCGGCTCAACTACTTAATTATATATATGCGGCAAGATTGATTAGAAATCAAACAAAAGTTGCCTAATACACAAGCTAGGCCCATTGCCTATATAACAAACTAGACTGCCTAATTTACCAATTAGCCTGCTTTGTTTATGAATTAGGCATAATTTTACAATGAGTTTACAAGTTAGGCAACGTCACTAACTAATATACAAATTAGGCAAATCGATTGCATACTTTATGATTTAGGCAATTCCTCATATTAGACATGACACACACACGTACATATATATATATATATATATATATATATATATATATATATATATATATATATATATATATATATATATGGGAAAAAATTAAGGGAGTGGCAACAGTTCTAGGGTCAAGACCCATAAGAATACTTTCTTGGTCAGCCCTTCTGATAAAGTAGGTGAGTTTGGACCTCAGAAAGATTAGAACTTGTTGTCTCCCCATTAAAAAGTTGAACGCCTTTCAAGAAAACCCGGCTCTTTGATAGGTAGGCCTTAAGGCACTCCACGGGGAACACAGAATGGTCCTACTGTAATGGGATAATCTTCCAGGGCACCCAGTATTTCGTGGGAAGTTCGTTTTTCGTCAAGAATGCAGGAACTGGATAAAGGTTTACCTCCTCCGAATATGGGAATTCAATGTGGCCATCATCCCTTGAAAAGGTCACAATCTCACTGGCTCTAACACCAGAAGCCATAGCAAGCAAAAATATTAACTTTTGAGTAAGATCCCTGAGAGAGGCAAAAGCGTTATCTATCGAAGAGGCAAAGATCCCTGAGAGAGGCAAAAGCGTTATCTATCGAAGAGGCAAAGATCCCTGAGAGAGGCAAAAGCGTTATCTATCGAAGAGGCAAAGAGCAAGAATTTATCCAACGACCATGACAAAGCCTTGGGAGGAGCATTAGGTTTCAGTATAGCACAAGCCTTCGGGATCTTATTGAGCAGCTCGCTATTGAGTTCGATATCAAAAGCGTAATTGACTGGTTTGGTTAGTGCTGACTAACAAGAGGCAAGAATTATAGATGCTAAACCTTTATCGTGTAGTGAAATAGAGAAAGAAATACAGAGGTCCATAAAAATAAAAGAGGGCTGATGACTTTTCACGAACGCAACCCCTTTTTCCCAGGAAGACAGATATAGCCATTTTGTGGTTAGTGCCGACTTACAAGAGGCAAGAGTTATAGAGGCTAGACCTTGATCGTGTAGTGAAATAAAGAAAGAAATACAGAAGTCCATAAAAATAGAAGGGAGCTGATGACTTTTCACGAACGTAACCAATTTTTTTCCAGGAAGAAAGATATTGTTATTTTGTGGTATTGGACTTGTAGTCTTCAATGAAATCAATCCTTTCTCTTGCAATTCAAAATTTAATTTTAGCCATGAGGGCGAGAAAATCATTAGCTGAAGGGTTTTCGTTATCCAGGAGGAAGCGGAGATAGTCATCTGTTGAAAATCCTGGGACAGCAATGGATATGGTAGAGGGACCTGGAGAGGTTTGATTTCCAGGACAAGAGAATACCAACTGCTCTTGGACCACTAGGGAGCCCTGAGAGCTACTGTTCCCCTGAAATATTGCAGTTTGTTCAGTACTTTCAGTAGGAAGTTGAATAGAAGAAATAGGTAGATGTGAGACCACTGGTTCCAATCCAGAGACATCGCATCCATTCCTGTCGCTTCCGGAACTAAGTTTTGAGCTATATACCAAGGAAGCTTCTTGTTCAAGTCCATTGCAAAGAGATCGATTTGCGGTTCCATGACCTGCTCTGGAATGAATCAGAATGATTTTGCATACAGAGACCATTCAGTTTCCTGAGGCTTGGATCTTGACAAGGCGTCCGCCATCACATTGCGAAGCCCTTTGAGGTGGACCATTGAAAGATTCCATTTTCTCCTTTTTAATAACGAAAGAATGGCTAGGATTACAAGATTGATCTAAGGAGATCTGGACCCTTGTCTGTTGACATAATGTACCATTGTATTGTTGTCGATGACTAACTAATTTGATGTGTGATTTCGTCTTTGGGCATAGTATTTTCAGAGTCAGAAAACTGTCATAGCTTCCAGAACATTGGTGCAAAACTTCTGAAATGCAATTGACCACTGACCCTCTATTTACTTGGAAGAAGAGTGTCCCCCACAATAACCTTGTTCAAAGGCGTCCGTGTGAATAATCACGGAAGGAGGAGGGCACTATAGAGGGACGTAGTTCGATAGACTCTTGGCATTGGACCATGGCTTGAGCTGCTTCCACAGTAAGACCGGGGTTTTGTGGCGAAGATCTCTGAGAATTGGATGCCTTTCTTGTCCAGACTCTGTTGGCATCTTTCAGGATGACCCCAAGACCTTTTCCTGTTGCCGTCTGATGAGTACTTTTGAACGAAGTAGGCACTTGGCAGAGTTTGTGATTTCCTTTTTCTTGCCTTGTCGTAGAGAGAGGGTGTGAGACTGTAGATTCCAACAAAGTCCTAGACACTGGAATTTCCAAGGTGGAGATAGCCTGGACTTCTCGAAGTTGATTGGGAAGCCAGAAATTGTAGGAAGTTCATGACCTCTTTGGCTGTTCGAAAACATTCCGAATTTGCTGCAGCCCAGACTAGCCAGTCATGTAGGTACACTATCACTTGTAGGCCTCTGTTCCGAAGTTGTTGGACAATGGCCTCGACTATCTTCGTGTAAATCCTCGAAGCTATACTGAGCCAGAAGGGCATAGCTTTGAATACGTAGGCCTTTCTTGCCAGATTAGAACAAAGATAGGGGGAGAAGTGCTGACCTATCGGGAGGTGCCAATAGGCTTCTATAAGATCTCTGGAGATGGTGTAGGCCCCCTGGGGTAGTAGGGTCCGTATTTGCGAGATAGTCAGCATCTGGATCTTGTAGTTCATAATGAATTTGTTCAGTGGGACAAGTCCAGAATAGTTCAAAGAGCTTTCAAATCTTTCTTTGGCACGCGTAACAGCCGCCCTTGAAAATTCATGGGTTTTGTGCAATGGCTGACTCCCTTCCGGAGAAGGTCCGGAACATAATCCTCCAAAAGATGGTTGTGGTTTGATAGAACCTCTTGAACCAGGGTGGTTTCTCTCTCCATTTCCAGCCTAGCCCTATGGAGACTAGGTTGTGAGCCTTAGGATTCAACTCCCATTGATCCCTGAACAGGTGAAGTCAATCCCCTACCGAAAGTTCCTCATTGTTGTTGTGAAAGACCTGCATCTTTAGTCGTCTGGCCTCTACTTCGTCGGCCTTTAGTTTGACCAACTCTTCCAGACCTTCCACAGTTATCGGAGCCCTTCTTATGAGCTTTGGCAGGGTGGAACGTGGTGGGAGCTGTCTCGTACACCGGATTGAAGACCTGAGACTGAAAAATGTACTGCAGGGGAACCATGTACACAGTCTGAAGAATGGTGGCAACAGAGCCTATCGTGACAGGAAAGGATTTCCTTCCCTTAAAGTGACTTCTGGGCTTCTTACCCTTGGGTTAAGGTCCTTAATTGGGAGTAAATTTCCGTTTAGAGGAAATACCCCACTTGTCAATAAGGCTCTTATTCTCCTGAGCCACTTTGTCCATGACTTCTTTAACCAGATTTTCAGGGAAGAGATCCTTCCCCCAGATATTGGAGCCAATCAGTTTCTAGGTTCATGTCTGATCGCAGCAGCGTCTAGGACGTGTTCTCTACATGCCCTCCTGGCTAGGTAGAATGCATGGAGACCCCTATGAAACATGATTAGGTGAGTCTCCGCTAAGACAGGGAAGAGATCGGATTTGGAATAGTTCCCAAAATTTGTCTCTAAATAATAATGGAAGGATAAAGAGGCAGAAAGTCTCTCTTTAGCTTCCAATTCTTCCTTTTAAAGGGATTCGGGAATCCTTGGCAGTTTCTCATTAAACTGTTTGCTTCCGATGTCCTTATCTTGTTTCCCAACAGTGAAGGTGTACTGGAGGTCCTTCTAGTTGTTGGAATCATAAGAAAGGGCTAGAGAGATAGGTTTACATTCCTCTAGCAATGGGAATAGCCTGTTTTCCACTACTGCTTTCATCACGGCCTCTAAGCTTTTAGAGGCAAAGAGGAAGGCAGTAACCGTGTGGGCCACAAAGGTAGCCTGTTTCCTTCCAAAGGCAGAAAGTTGGGTATTAGTGAATTCAGCTGTCATTAACTCCCTAACCAAAAGGGATCGAACCTTGCTATGGTCCAGAATGATTTTTTTTTCTTAGGGATCGCATTATCTTAAATGGATGCCTCCGAGTTAAGCCTAACATACCAGTAAGTATAACTATCAATTGATGGAAAGAATTTCAAGTCCGAAACTAGCTTGGAACCCAAATCATCCTCGATATGGAGGAACCCTTTGGTTAAAGCCATATGCTCAGTATAGGGCCAGGGGTTCCTAACTGTGCATTCAGGTAGGCTCGAAGCTGGGAGAGCCTTAGAAACAAGTGTCTTTTTTAAAGCTTCTACCCTCGCTGTTAGCTCCACTTGAGAAAGTTCATATTTGGTTAGGTTTTCCATTAAAGCTTTCATGGACGCCACTAATTCCAAGTTATTAGGAAGCGAATCTAACATCGCAAGAGGGGTGGAGGTGGAAGCTGAGGCTGGAGCAGCAGTGATGGGGAACAAACTAAAGAGGCACTGGGAGCTGTACTCACCTGATGTACATCCAATAACTCTCCTGAGGCTTCTGTGGACAGCTGGATCCTCTCCCTCTCTGACAAAACAGAAAAAGTAGTTGACGAGTTGTCAGCGTCCAGGTTCATGACTTGCAAAGAGTCCCGGGCTTCATCATCCGCATGATCTGCTTACGACTAAACACAGAGGCAATCTCAGTCTTAGGAAAGAGGAGGTCTTTCAGTTGTAGAGAAGGAAGATAAGGGCACCTTGTTGAGAGCTCTTCTGGAAGCCTCTTACCCAGTGACGGAGCATCCTTCGACTTTGGTTTCAAACGTCCAAGGAGACGTCAGTGGCATAGAAACTGGTTTGAAGGAAATCCGTGCAAACCTGGCAGTTGGTAGGCTCTCAGATTACAACAGGTGTTATGGCCACAAGGCAACTAGACCCGCCTCTTACGTGTGACCGTTGAACACTCCATGTCATCAGCAACCTATAAAGATAATAAATTTCAATGAGTACATGTCATTAAGAATTATATCTTCTTGAAATTAATGAAAAAAAAAACTCATCCAAACCTAAATAAACCTACCGCCTAAAGAATGGCTAAGATTAAGCATAATCAGAACACATACCAACAAGCTCAGAAATATGTAACAATTTATGAAGCAAAATATAATGACAGTGTGGTAGGAATATAGAGAAAGGATCACATCAAATGGACACTAGAACCTCCAGACTAGGTCTGTAGGAACAGCCCAAGAATGCAAGTTCACTCATGATACTGTCTAGACCAGCAACAGCTGCCCCTGAGGTGACAGCAGCTGGGAGGCTGCAGCTATTTCTAGTAGCTAGTAAATCAATATCCCAGGCATGTCGACACAAGGCAGCAGACGGATTGTAAAGTCGACAGGGGGAGAGTGAACAGTCCCAATGAGGAGGGTCCAGACTCAGGGGAAGTACAGGAAAGAAAGGCAGCTAATAAGTGAACTTGCCAAGACCTGATCATTATCATTAACTTATGAAAAGTTGTAGTGCCGCCCATAAGATAATGAGATTGTTACAAGATGGCCAGGACACTACAAATTATAAATTCAAAGGAAATCCTGACAACCGGGTGGGATCCCATCGTCCAACTCTAGAGGACAATGCTCCTCAGATGTGGGATAGGAAAGAGCAAATGACTAATCTAAGGCGGCAGCTGGGGCGGCAGAGGGGATAACCCATAGCCAACACACAGCCAGTGCTAGAAGAACTCAAGCTGACAAGACAGGAAGCAGGGAATGAAGGTAACACTTCTGCCTAGATAGGCTAACCCAGCAAGGGAGTCAAGACTCCATAGCAAGAGGGATATAGCACAGGAAGTGAAGCTGCAGACATAGAACATGCACTGCCAAGGTGGCAGAGGAGGACCCCAAGGGATACCAACTCTATGCCTTGATAGGTTAGGCCATAGGGAGAACTGTGTAGGCAAGCCTAGCCTAACTGGCGGGTGAGAAAAAGCTAAAAAGCTTGGAGGAAATGACTAAACAAGAGTAACATAGCTCCCAGTACAGTCAGTTTACGGCCTAACTAGGAAGGGGAAGGGGCAGAGAAACACCCGAGGGTAGTCTCTAAGGAGACAGAGAGCCAGGGAAGAGAAAATCTCACCTACCTAATCCAGGAAAGATAGCCTACAAGTAGGCCTAATAAGAGTTACAAGGAAGGGAAAAGAAGGTGGTGCTGATGGGAGACTCAGAAAATGGTGAGACATCATGACAGGAAGGTCCAACCGCAACATTATATCAGCAATAGTATTCCAAGGGGTCAGCTATGATGGGTTCCAGAGGAAAAGTCTTCACAACTTGGCAAAGCCTACCAAAGAATAAGAGAGAAGCCTATTAATGGTTAAGGCGACACAACGAGGTATACTAGTCAGTATCAGAACAGGGGATATGGCGCTCCAATGGGTAAACATAAGTAGACACAGGAAACAGGATCCCAAGACCTCTGCTCCCTTGCCAAACATATAGGCTAAGTGGAAAGTGAAAAATCACCTTAGGGCAACTGAGAACACTATCCAACTCCCAGAAGGACCTTCAAGACCACAGCCCCCTGCCATGACGAATCAACAGCATGGGAGGATAGACAGCCTCACCCAACCAGTAAGGTTTGGTGAAAAAAGGTATGGTGCACGGTGAAAATTTACCAGGCATAGCCGCTGGCTAGGGTAGGCTAGCCTAAGTCAAAACTGATAAAAAACACAAGAAACACCAAGGAAGGATGGGAGGATACCATAAACATACCACACTTGAAAATAATAATATGAAACATATTCCTACAGTAAAATGACTAAATAACTAACTGTTTCTGAGTGACTTGGAACGTGATGCAATAGTGCCGACCACATACCGGCTTCGGAACAATAAAAGCATGCAAATTGAAAAATCACAGGGTGGAGACATGAAATTAATTTCTCCAGCACACGAACAAGGAGTACTCAACTTAGCCAATGAGGAAGACGCTGAAGCATCAATGATCGAAAATCACTCAAAAAGCTTAGAAAAACTATCAGAAACTCTCCAAGTGACCGTCAAAGGAAACGTGTTAGTTGTAGCACATTGAGATTGGGAGTTGTATCCTAGCTTCACATTTCCTTCGAGACAAGGTTAACTCTATTCTGGGAAGGATAACCCTGGCTTGTTATTAACACGTCCCTGATTTATACACATCTCTCGAGATATTTGCTACGGAGGTTAGAACTCTACTGATACCTCTAAGTTAAAATTTCTATGGTATATCACTCACAGAAATATCCCTAGTAGAAACAGCCAAAGAGGAACTTACATCAGGACGACATGGCTCGAGCCCAAAATAGAAAAGTGTCTTAGAATTGGCTGAAATATAAAAAAAAACAAAAGTTTGAAAAAAGTCCCTAGCTGTTGTGCCGATATTCAATATTGATCAAATACATATTGTATATGTAATTATTCCAGGCTAGCCTGGACTAGGTTTTAGTGTTTGATATAATGTTTCCAGATCAAAATGTTTTTATACACATTTGGAATTTGTATGACAGCTTTGATAATTTCTAGCTGAGTTTAAGATCAAGACTAAACTTAGTTTGTTTCAAAATAAAAACCAATGGGATATTATCATTGAACACAGTTGAATGTGTTACAAATTTATTTTCATTATCTTCACTCAGGAGAGTCCCAACAGTTACTGAGTTACCAGTATCGGGTCAGTCAGCCTCTAATCTCATCTATCATACCATATGTGTGCTCTACCATCTATGAAGCCTTCCAACTAAATATCATGAGCGTCCCCACCACACAAGAAGCTTGGAGGAATGTAACTACAGAATTCTACAGACAGTGTTATTATCCATTATGTATTAGAGCACTTCATGGAAATAGAATATTGGTCGCTAAGCCTAATGACAGTGGATCAAAGTATTTCGATTACAAGAGACATTGTAGTGAAATCTTACTTGCACTATTATTATTATTATTATTATTATTATTATTATTATTATTATTACAAGCTAGGCTTTAACCCTAGTTGTAAAAGCAAGATGCTATAAGCCCAAGGGCTCCAACAGGGAAAAATAGCCCAGTGAGGAAAGGAAACAAGAAAGTAAATAAACTACAAGAGAAGAATAAACAATGGAAATAAAATATTTCAAGAACGGTAACAACATTAAATTAGATCCTTCTCATATAAGCTATAAAAACTTCAAAAACACGAGGAAGAGAAACAAGACAGAACAGCGTGCCCGAGTGTACCCCCAAAGCAAGAGAACTCTTGCTATGGCACTATCCAAGACCAGAGAACAATAGTTTGATTTTGGTGTGTCCTTCTCCGAGAAGAGCTGCTTACCATAGCGAAAGAGTGTTTTACCCTTACCATGAGAAAAGTAGCCACTGAACAATTACAGTACAGAAATCTACTCCTGGAGCGAAGAAGAATTTTTTGGGAATCTTAGTATTGGCGCGTGTACGAGGACATAGGAGAATATGGAAAGAATAGGCCAGACTATTTGGTGTGTGTAAGCAGAAACAAAAGGAGCCGTAACCAGAGAAAGAAGGATCCAATGTAGTGCTCTCTGTCCAGTCAAACGACCCATTAACTCTCTAGTGGTAGTATCTGTATGGGTGGCTGATGCCCTGGCCAACCTACTACCCATTTACCTACTTTAAATATTTTTGTATGCAGATGTTGGAACTCATGAGAGGGCCAGTGACCGGGAGCTTGGGAAAAATGCACCGTAAAACAGGGTTTAGAAAACAACCAGGAATTCCTCGTCCTATCAATATTCGTTATTCAAAGAGAGTAATACCTTATGTCATAGTAGCAGATGATGATTTTCTTTTGAAATTATGGTTTATGAAGCCATGGATAAGCTCATTCACAACTATCGACTTTCTCTAGGAGAGTATCTGAAAATGCCTTCAAGATGTTGGTTAGTCGATTTCAGATATTTAGGCAGCCAATCAGAACATCTCCTAAACATGTCAGGCTAATTACACTAGCAGCCCTTGTGTTGCAAGAATTATTTTTTAAACAGTCTTGACACAATGAAATAGCACCAGAGTTAATTGACAGAGAAGATGTAAATTATTGTTGAATAATAATTGCCGGGCAATGGCATAATGGTACTGGTGTTGGCTGGGAAAACCTAAATGCTCTAGGCCAAAGACTTTTGCAAGAGGCTGTTAATGTAAGAAACACACTTTGTGAATATTTGAGTAATGAAGGCAAGGTAGAATTTCCGGATGTTATGGCCATCTAACACTAGCCATTTTTTTTTTTTTTTTTATGGGGGTGGGGTGATACAGTACTTTATAATTAGATGCTAGAAATATATTTTGTCCAACCAAGACTTTTGTATTTCTCGTACAGTATAACTCTGAGCATAATAAAAAGTGTTCTGCATTAATTTCATAGGATAAATAAAGTTTCTTTGACAATCCTTTCGTTTTATTGAAAATTTTTATGCAATGTGAACAAAAAATTATGGCCCTCGTACAAAATCTATTCTTTTGTGTGCCATATTGTAAGGATTAATGGTCAAGAGCGTTACCCCTTATTCTAAAGGATATTAGGCAAAATTATTCTCTGAGATAGGCTTTTATAACAATGTACATACATTTTTGGCCAGAAATATGTACCAAATAAAAAGAAAACATAGCCTTCTCACAAAATCACTCAAAACCATACTTAATTTAATTTTATACCCAGTTGAAGGAGTGGTGATAAGGAGCTCTACTCTAGAACAGAGTGTTCAGAGAGCCTTGAAAACAATTTCCAAAACAGGAGTCACGTATAATAATTTCCTCTAACTACCATTATAAATGGTAAACCAATCAACTCTGCCTCAGCAAAAGAACCAAAATTAAAATTTTACTTAAAACAATATATCATGGAAATGTGAATTTAGATAATAAAATATACTACAATATCTATACCCTATGATTTAAACGATACAGGAACCATCAGTCGGGAACAACATTAACTCTAAGAACCTCCCTTTTGAGACAGTCTCCTTCTAGGCCACTTTTTATGATTTTTCTTAGCCAGCTCCCTTCGAAACGATGTTTTTAAGATGCTAAATCTCATCATTACAGCATCTGTCAGAGAAAAAATCAAGTTTGAATACCTTAAGATAATAATACTAGTAATTAAGATATTGAAAGAGGTATTTTATAAGTTGGCACAACAGGGGGCAAAGCCTCCTGGCCAGGCTATGTATGTTAGATTATAATTTCAACAGTTAAGGCTGTCATTATAAATAAAGTTTAAAATATTCATTACAGGGGATCTAAGGGGCCCTTGGCCAGAGTATGTTCATACTTGTTCAATGAAACAACAATTCACGTAACCAAACCTTACACAATTTTTCTCTGTACATGTGTTATGCAATATCTGAGCCAGGGATATTCAGAATTAAAAGAGCAGTACCCTAACCTAAAACTCATGTGTCCGGAAAATTTCTGGTAACCAGATTTTCTGTAAGAAAATTGGCCTCTGGATGATTGGAGCTATAAGAAATTTCGCAGCAAGACAGAGTTGTTGTAAAATAGATTAAATGCAATTCGTTCACGTATATGGAAAAGTCTGAAGATCTGATAAGCAAAGTGTCTTCTTAAAATAAGATGAAATGCTATTGGATTTCTTCACGTATTCGGAAAAGTCTGAAGGTTTGATAGGCGAAGTACGGTTCTTCTTTGGGTATGGGAAATTAGTGTAGAACACCATTAGCAATAAAGACAAATTAAGATGGAAAAGAACATGGATAGAATATCTGCAGTGAATAGAATGCGATGTAGTGAACATAATAGGCTGAAGGGATATATTTTTTCTTTGGAATGATAAAATACGAAAAGATTAATGAAAACAAGGATTGGGCCAAGGACAAACTAGAAAAAAAAAAACTGGAAACTAAATTATAAAAGAAAGATATAGGAACAAAACTTAGTTTATGGCCTAGGTAGGAATGAGGCTATACAACCTTTCTATATAATCTAAATACCCAAAGAAGGAATACAGTAATTCCGGCACACATACTCCTGTGACTTGGTTTCTTAACTTATTCAACAAATATTAGTGTGTAGCTAGCCAACAAATTACAATGGTCTATCAAGTGGAAACTAGAAGATGCGGACGGAAAGTAGTTGACGAAATCAACTTTGTTTACCGGCTAGATAGAAAAGACGGTGAAAAAACGTATTGGAAATGTGAACATAAAGTGTGTAAAGCAAGAGTGCATATCGTGCACGAAGGTAATATTCCTTCTACATGTAAAACATTCGGCGAGCATTACAATCCTTCTCATCCCTCAAAACCAAGTTTATGAAGCCCCCCAAAATTTAGATCCATAGCCACTAATTCACAAATGTCTGCATGGTCCTTAATTGCAGAAAATTCATCCCATTTTTATTCTAATGCATGGGCACTAATACTGACCACAGCACATTTGTCTCGCAATATTAGAGGCTAGAGGCAAAAGAAAAGCCAAGCTCCCACTATCCCATCGGGAAGAAGTGAGTATATAATACCAGAAGAATATAGAATTCTTGAAAAAGGTGATTATTTTTTAGTATATGATAGTGGTGCAGATTGTCAGCAGAGAATTTTAGATTTTGGTACAAATGATGGGTTAAATGACCTTGAGAAAAACAAGGGCTAGGCATGTAGGGGGACTTTTAAATGCAGCCTAGATATTTATTACCAATTATTCACATTACATATTGTTATAAGAAATACCAGCATATCACGTAATTTTACCTTGCTACCTAGTAAACCACAAGCAACATACAGTAGACTTTTCAGTGTGTTCAAGAACTTAAGCCCATTATTAAAGCACTAAACCTTAATGGTTGATTTCAAAACAGCCATTACCAATGCTTTCTGTGATGCATTTCCAGCAACAAATATAACAGGTTGCTTATTCCATATGGTAAGAATATTTATTGACACATTGTGGATATCAGTTTAAGGTCGCACTATCAAACAGACAGCGAGTTTTCATGTGGCGAAAACTCTTTGTGGCGAATTTTTCTACGGCAAAAAAAGGTTAGCGACAAATTTTCCTAGATTATAAAACACCAATCTAACCTGTCACTGAATTGGTTATTTTCTAGCTGGGGGACCCGTTTTAAGAGTTCCATCTTTACATAGCCTACTTACATTTTATGACAATATATACGGTGAAATTATTATTTACAATTTAAAAAAAAATCAGTAATAATCAATCAATAACTCACAATAATATAGTTAACGATAAATAAATTAACTTCTCCTTTAATAAAATTTTTAATTAACTGCGTCATTTTATGACAATATAAATAACTGTTCTTCTATTACTTTTCCTCCTACACTAAAGTAATAAAAAAAAAAAATAAGATTAGTGACTATTGTTTGCTTCTTTCAAATGCTGTTTGGTATTTAGTTCTGCCGTTGTTGCCTCTGAATTACAGCTTTTATCTGTTACAGTATATTAAACAATAACAGTAGCCTTGTCACTAGTCTAGATTTGATAAAGTATTTATCATGAAATAACACATATTACATGTTGCCACATGCTAATGGTATTATATCACATGAAAGACAAACGTTAGGTTGGTGTTTATGGTTAAGATAGATCTAGTATCAGTTCTCTAAACAATGGCTGGCCACGGAAATATGAAAGGAATAGCCTAGCTAGGCCATAGTTTTACATAGCTTATCTAGGCCATAGTTTTGCATGGCCTAGCTAGGCCATAATTTTGCATAGCCTAGCTAGCCCATAGCTTTCCATAGCCTAGCTTGGCCATAGTTTCCCAAAGCCAAGGTAGGCTATTGATTTTCCTAGCCAAGCTATGCAATGCTAGGCCATGGTTTTATTGATTAGCCTACCTCCCTTCACACAATCGAATATAGCCTAAAGTATTCTACTACTATTATAAAACTAAACTATGACTACATACTAAAAACAACACACAAACCTGCATCAACTCCTTCCACATGTGGAAAAGCTTCATGAATTTCCCTAGCTCTCTCGCCATACAAATATTTTTAATGGTTTTCTCGTTGTAGGAAGGATCCATTTTTTTTTTTTTTTTTTTTTTTTTTTTTTTTTTTTTTTAGGGAAGGATCCCTTGGATTCCACAGAATTGGTCATGATCTCACATTTTTAATACTCAAATGTCCATTGTACAAGCGGGATGATGTTCTGGAGCTCAGACAATATCACGTCGACCCAGAAACGAATGTTGGCTGGCGGCGATTTCACACAGCAGTGATGGGTCTACAGACTACACGAATCGGGTTCAAACAGGCGGTACTGAGCATTTATACAGCAAAAGATGAGCGAACGAAGCCGTGCTGAATGACCATTCTCCCGTGTAATAACTGCTTTAATTAAATTTCCATATTTAAGAGGAACTCCAAAACAGTGCATGACTCTCCGAAAAATTGGCTAGTATACACTATCAAAGGCTTTTTCATAATCCACAAATGCCATCAACAGTGACTTCCTATATTTTACACATTACTGTACAACATGTCTTAAAATGAAAATTTGGTCAGTACAAGTTCTACCTTATCTAAATCCCACTTGTTCATCTCTCAGCTTATCAATCTTTCTCTCCAGTCTCTTTAGAATTAGCATACTATATATTTTCATGACAACTGACGTAATTGTGATGCCTCTCTAATTATTGCAATCAGTCAGATCTCCTTTTCTTGTCCTTTTTTACCAACACTCCTTACTCCCGTTCATCAGGTTTTGCCTCTCCATGCCACATTCTAAAAAAATAATCTTGTAAGTATTATGGGAGTCACTTCATTTTCGGCCAATATCATCTCAGCAGTTATTCCATCGTATACAGGGGCTTTCCGTCTCTTTAGTTTTCTAGGAATAGCTTCGACTTCAGACACAATGTATTCATTCATGGGCAAATCAAGGTCTTCCTCAGCTTCAGATATATCAATCAAATTATTCCCTCCATATTTCTTATTCATGACTCAACTAGAAGGTTCCATCCAACGTTGCCTTTCTACACCTTTGGTTGTTATAACAGATCCATCTCTCTTTTTGATGGGCATATGCTTCTTCTTCTTTGCACTAGTCGAGATTTCATTAATAATTCTATGAGCAATTCTTACACTATAGCCACTTCCTGAATTCATGGCTTTGTCCGCCTCATCTGCTTTACTGTTTAAATATTCTCTCCAGTCATTCCAGGCATTTCTTTTGACTTCACTATCAATACTGGAATACTTAACATGTTCTACCTTGTAATTTTCAGTATTTCCTCAAAAACTTTCAGCAATAAATATCCGTCTTTGCCTCCTTTTTATATTATTCCAAGTATCATTTTATATGCATGGCTTTTTCCTTGTAACGACATGTCCAAAAAGTTCACAGCTAACCGACTGATTTATGTTCCTAATATCACACTATTCTTCATTAATTGTCTGCTCATCTTTTCTTAATTTAAAGGCTTTAAGACTGCAAACCAAATCCTACATTCAATTGTAAAGGTTTCTCTCTGGTCATCTTCTAGAAACTTAGTTGTATCAAACCTAGGTATTCTACGTACATTTCTGTTGGGTGCTTTCAGTTTTAATTTCAGTGTGGCAATGAGGAGATGGTGATCACTACCAATAACTGCACCTCTATAGCTTCTTATATATCTCAGAGTCCTCTTTCTGTCTTCATTAATGGCTCTGTGATCTATTGGATTTTTATAATTGCCATATGGTGAAGTCCAAATATATTTGTGGATATCCTTGTGCTTGAAAAGAGTACCTCTAATAAGAGGATTATTTGCTCAACAGAAACTTATGAAATGAGCTTCATTTTTATTTGCAACCTCACCAAGTCTCTCAACCCCCATTACATTCTCTATGACTTAATTAATCTATCCAACTTTAGTCATCAAGTCACAAATCTAAGTTTTCATCTCTCTCTCTGATATATCATCTGTTACGGTTCTTCAAAGTATACATCTTTCATTTCTCCAGTGACATCATTTGTTGGTGCATAGTAGACTATAATGCTTATACTGAACTGTTTTGATTTTAACTTTACATGTAACAATCTACTATTTACAGCTCTCCAATCAGCTAATGCCTTTTCTGCTCTTGTTGTCATTATCATTCCAACCCTTTCTCTTCCAATTCCATCATTTCTTCCTGAATATATTTAACCCCTGGTTTATAAGCACCAAAGAAAAATTGAAAATTGGTAACTGGAATATTAGAGCCATGAATCAGATTGGGAAGTTACAGCAAGGGAACAATAATTTTATAAAGTATAAATTGGACATATTGGCCATAAGGGAAACATGTTGTAAGTGGATTGGAATATACTTATATGTATATATATATATATATATATACATATACATATATATATATATATATATATATATATATATATATATATATATATATGTATATATATATATATGAATAAATATATATATATATATATATATGTATATAGATAATCATATATATATATATATATGTATATATATATATATATGTTTATATATATATATATACATATGTGTGTATATATATATATATATATGTATATATGTATATAAATATATATATATATATATATATATGTGTATATATATATATATATTTATATATATGTATATATATATATATATATATATATATATATATATATATATATATAGTATATATATATATATATATAATATATATATGTATATATACATATATATATATATATATATAGATAATCATATATATATATATATATATATACATATATATATACATATTCAAATAAGCCATATATATTTTTGATACATTAATGTCTGGATTCTCTTAACGACCTCGGGATCAGAGCCCCAGGCGAAATCACACAAAGACAAGAGCTTGGCTCCGGCCGGGAATCGAACTCTGGTCGGCAAGCTTGTATAGACAGTGACTAAGCCACTGTCTATACAAGCTTGCCGACCAGGGTTCGATTCCCAGCCGGAGCCAAGCTCTTGTCTTTGTGTGATTTCGCCTGGGGCTCTGATCCCGAGGTCGTTAAGAGAATCCAGACATTAACGTATCAAAAATATATATGGCTTATTTGAATATGAAAATCACGTAAAAATGTGCAAAATTTATCATATATATATATATATATATATATATGTTTATATATATATGTATGTATATATATATGTATGTATATATGTGTATATATATATGTATATATATATATATATATATATACGGATTTTGAGCGAAGCGAAAAATCTATTTTTGGGTGAGATAGCCATGTCGTCCTGATGGAAGTTCCTATAGGGTAGCTTCATAGGGTATATTACAACTACGGCGATATTCCCAGAGAATTTACCTTAAGGTACCAGAATTCTAACTCCTGGAGCGAGTATCCCTCGTGAAAGGGATATCGCGACATATCAGAGGACGTATTCTAGACACGTCACATGGCAATCTACGACCTGAACAGAGATTTCGTCTCGTAAGAGGTGATTGACGAGATACGAATTCGGGAAAGAAAAAGGGGAGCCGCTCCCAAGGCTTCCCTATCCCCCGATTCGTATGCGTGCCTGGCACCAATCCTGGCGCCATCTGTATTCCTTGTAGCGTACACGAGGTGCTACAGATACTGTATGTAGGGAGGGGTCCTACAGCCCTTTCTTAGAAAGGCAAGGGCGGGTCCATCAGGACGACATGGCTATCTCACCCAAAAATAGATTTTTCGCTTCGCTCAAAATCCGTTTTTTGGGCTCAAGCCATGTCGTCCTGATGGAAGTGTACCAGAGCATTACTGTATCTGTGGATTCTCAGAACGTGCCGTACTCCCCGGAGGTATTTATTCCCGGTCGACTAGACCTAGAGACCTAAGATGTTACCGTTATACATCTTTTCAACTAACTATAAACTATGTTAGAGCTTCCTGCCCCCTACAGGGAAGAGTCCTACTAGACTCTGGAAAGTCTCGAAGAGTACATATATCTATGTATGAATACCAGGCAAGCTAATATAGTGGTCTCGCCCTATATTAAGTAAAGCATAGTTTGTATAGAACCACTGCGTCAATATATTGACTAGTAATCCGCACAATACTTGTATTGGACAAAGGTTTATATCCGCATAGGAAGAAACTAATAAAACCGCCCTCGTCCCTTTATGGGACGGAGTCCTCCCATTAGGGGACTTACATAAACCAATGCAACATAGCTTGCAAAACAGAACAATTCTATCAGAATTATCCCAGATAAGATACAAAGAATTAAAATGCTCAATTATACCAATAAATTGACACAGGTGAAAGAGACGCAAGGTTCTCAAGAACAAGTTTATTGACAGATAATAAACTGACAGGTTAACAACAAATATATATATTTATATAAAAGAGGATAACCCAAAACTTTAAGCATAAGTATGATAGTAAACAGAACTTGTTTATCTGAAAGAAAAACCATTAAACACCACTTTAATAAGATACCAAGGTATCAAGTCATAAAAAGTCTGTATTACAAATCAATCACATTAGCGTTAGAAACGCTTGGCACACATGTCTGAACTTATGCTAGGTTCACCTTTGAAAGAAGGAACAGTCTATATGGGCACTTGGTGCCCTCATTTAGTTTGTAGTACAGTATGTACCTACACACTCACCTGGACTTAATCGTCCCAATTAAGACCACTGTTCCTCGCAGAGTTAAACAGTAGGGTTAACTACACGACCCACTGCTACCACAGATCTCTTAAGTTCCTCTACTTGCTTCGCATAGTGGCGAAAGAACACCCTGGAAGACTTCCAGCCCGTGTATGAACGGAGATGTTCAAAATCCATACAATTAAAGAAATTTAGGGATGAGGCAACTTTCCTCGGATCGTGACCTGCGGGTGTACTGTCAGGATCCGCTCTGCGAATAAAATATGTGATTTTCGCTCTGAGTTGATTCAGAGATAAATTTGAGCCTGATGTTTCTCCCCTGAATAGTTGACCACCCTTGAAGTCTGAAGTTCTACGAAGATAGACCTTTAGGCATTCTACTGGACATAGAGATGCATCTTCTTTCAGAGGGCAGATTCTCCAGGGACCCCACCTGTTGGTGGGTAACTCATTCTTGGCGAGAAACGTAGGATCCGGAAACAGGTTCAGCTCCCCCCCATCCAGGAACTGAACACGACCTGCCTCTCTCGAGAGGGCTACGATCTCACTAACCCTGGCCCCGGACGCGAGTGCAAATAGGAAAATAACTTTTTGCGTCAAATCCTTTAACGCACATTCTTCATTGCTCAACAGGGAGGCGAAATGAAGAACTTTGTCTAAAGACCATGAGATGGGCTTTGGAGGTGCTGAAGGTCTGAGCCTAGCGCAGGCTTTCGGAACTTTATTAAAGATCTCGTTACCTAGGTCGATCTGGAAGGCAAATAAAATGGGTCTCATCAAAGCAGATTTACACACTGAAATCGTGTTAGCTGCCAACCCTTGGCCATGGAGGTGGATGAAGAAAGATAAGCAGAAGTCTGTTGAGATCTCCTGCGGATTCTTTGCCTTTACAAAGGCCACCCATTTTCTCCAAGATGACTCATATTGCCTTCTAGTCGATTTGCACTTATATTCCTCTAGGAAGTCTATGCTGGCTTTCGAAATCCCGAAACGCTTTCTCACCGCTAGGGCGAGAAAATCATGAGCGGCAGGGTCTGGGTTTTCTGTAATGAAGCGCAGACAGACGACTTCTGGACTCGCTGGGTCAGAACTGGATGTGGTAGCGGCACGAACTTCATCTGTAGTTCCAACGCCAAGGGGAACCACATACTGTTCGCCCACTTGTGGGCCACTATTGCCGCTACCCCCTTGAAGGATCTCAGTTTGTTGAGGACCCTCAACAGAAGGTTGTGAGGAGGGAACAGATAAATCCTGGACCATCTGTTCCAGTCGAGGGACATTGCGTCCACTGCTTCCGCTAAGGGGTCCTCGTACGGGGACACGTACAGGGGCAACTTCTTGTTGTCTTTCGTCGCAAAGAGGTCTATTTGCAGTTCTGGGACTTGATTCAGAATGAAGGAAAATGATCCTGCGTCTAAGGACCATTCCGACTCTATCGGTGTGAACCTGGATAGAGCGTCCGCTGTCACATTGCGGACTCCTTGAAGGTGAACTGCCGACAGGTACCACTTCTTCTTTTCCGCCAATCGGAAAATGGCTAACATCACTTGGTTGAGAGGTGGTGACCTCGACCCTTGTCGATTCAAGCATCTCACAACCACCTCGCTGTCCGTCACCAATCTTATGTGGATCGAGTGACGCGGGGAGACTTTCTTTAAGGTAAGGAGCACTGCCATAGCTTCTAGAAAGTTTATATGAAAGGTCCTGAATAGCTTGGACCAAGTCCCCTGGACTTTTTTCCGATGAGAGTGACCTCCCCATCCCTCCTTTGAGGCGTCTGAGTGAATCGTCAACGACGGGGGAGGTGGCTGAAGAAGAACCGACTTCTTTAGATGTCTTGCTTGGGACCAAGGTCTGAGAAGAGTACGTAGCCGAGGCGGCACTGGTCTTCTCAGGTCTCTTCGCGCGTTTGATGCATACCTTCTCCAAACTCCGGTTGCATCCTTTAGCTGTGCTCTTAGCACTGGGTCTGTCACTGAAGCAAACTGGAGAGAGCCTAGTACCCTCTCCTGTTCGCGTCTTGATATCCTTTTGGAATCTAGAAGTCTCTTGACAAAGCCCGCTATCTCCTTCCTTTTCTTCGTCGGGATGGAGAAACTGTGTGACAAAAGGTCCCAGTGGATGCCCAGCCACTGGAACTTTTGGGATGGAGAAAGTCGAGACTTTTTTCTGTTGATCTTGAAGCCTAGGTACTCTAGGAACTGGATCACCTGACTGGAAGCTTGCAAGCATTCGGTCTCGGATGCTGCCCACACCAGCCAGTCGTCCAGGTAGGCTACTACCTGAATTCCCTTTAGGCGTAATTGTTTGAGAGCTGCGCTCGCAAGCTTCGTGAAAATCCTTGGGGCTATGTTTAGCCCGAATGGCATGGCTCTGAAGGCGTACAGTCTCCGTTGTAGCCTGAACCCTAGGTAGGGGGAGAGTCGACGGCTGATTGGAATGTGCCAATAGGCGTCTGACAAGTCTATAGAGACTGAGTATGCCCTCTTGGGCAGTAAGGTCCTTATGTGTTGCAGTGTTAGCATCTTGAATTTGCAATTCACTATGAACTTGTTGAGTGGTGACAAGTCCAGAATGACTCTGAGCTTTTCCGAGTCTTTCTTGGGAACACAAAACAGCCTCCCTTGAAATTTGATGGACTTCACCTTTCGGATCACATTTTTCTCCAACAGTTCTTGAACGTACTCCTCCAAAACGGGGGTGGAGTGTTGGAAAAACCGAAGGCATGGGGGTGGAGTGCTGTACCAGCTCCAACCCAGTCCATTCTTGAGTAGGCTTTGGGCCCAGGGATCGAAGGTCCAGCGATCCCAAAATTTCATCAGTCTCCCTCCTACCGGTATCATTTCACTTGGACTGCCGTCCTGAGGTCTTGCCTCCCTGACCACGACCACCTCTGAATCCCCTTCCCCTTGAGGGGCGCCTAGACGAGCCTCTGGCTGCTCCTCTAGGTTTTGCACGAAAGGAAGAAGACTGTCCTTCGAACGTTGGGGTGAATGTGGTTGACTGACCTGGCACAGCCTGGGGTACCCACTGAAAAGCAGTCGGGGTTTGTGCCACCATCTGGGGCACTGGAGGCAAAGGCAATTGCAGTTGCTGTTGCTGTCTATAAGGCTTGGCTGGCCGAGATGGTAGCCTAGTCCTCATATTCTTCCTCTTTGGTTGAGGACCCTCATCCGGGGAAGATTTTCTTTTGATAGCCAGGCCCCACTTCTGGAGAAGGTTTCTATTCTCCACGGCGGCCTTATCAACAACCTCTTTGACCACATCGGTAGGGAAAAAGTCTTTTCCCCAAATGTTGGAGGAGATTAATTTCCTTGGCTCGTGTCTCACCGAAGCCCCGGTGAACACGAACTCCCTGCAAGCTCTCCTTGCCTTGATGAAGCCATAAAGGTCCTTCGTCACTGTGGCTAGGTGAGACTTAGCCACTACCATGAACATTTCAAGGACCTTAGGGTCACTTGCCATTGTCTCAAGAGTAGTCTGATGAGACATTGAGGCAGCCAGTCTTTCTTTGGTCTCGAACTCTCTTCGTAAAAGAGATTCGGACAGCTTGGGGAGGTCCTCGCCGAATTGCCGTCCGGCAATATCAGCCTCCAACTTTCCCACTGAGAATGTCAGATGGACATCCTTCCAGTCTTTGTGGTCCATTGGCAGAGCCAGCGACAAGGGTTTACACTCCTCCAGGGAGGGGCAAGGCTTGCCGGCCTCGACTGCCTTTAGGACAGCCGCAAACCCTTTCTGTAAAAAGGGGAAGGCTCTATCAGGAGAGGACACAAAAGAAGGGAGCTTCTTGCTCAATGCAGCTACCTTCGAATTAGAGAAGCCCCTCTCTTTCATCGAGGATGAAAGTAGGGCTTGAGCCTTAGCGTGGTCCATAATAATGACCTCCTTCGGCTCTGTCTCCTCCCTTGAAGCTGGTTCTTTTCTCAGCCGGACATAGCAGTCCGGATATGATGCCTTGCTGGGCCAGAATTCTACCTCCTCTAGGGGAACTGAACCCAGCTTATCCGAGATGACGATCTTTCCAGTCGTCATCGGCATGTGCTCAGCATACCTCCATGGGTTAGCATCTGAGCATATGGGAAGGTCTTTCACATTGAGCCTTTTCTGGGGCCCATGTGATTCTGCTAGGGACTGCATACGCAGTTCCATTGCAGCCGCCTTCTCCTGATTCTCCTTCTGCATTTGTTGGATCATTCCAACAATCGAAGAGAGGGCCTGTCCCAGTTCTACTGGGAGACCAGCCGATGTTGAAGGGATAGGCTCCGGCATCTGAACCGGAGTAGCCGACACCTCGTCGACCTCATCCTCTACGACATCCGGGGTTTGAACTTCATCCTGACCTTCTGCCAGGAGGTCTTCTTCCAAACGTTCGTCCAGGTCAGACATCCTGTCATACAACTGGATGTCTTGCATCGCAACTGCGACTTCCGCGTCCACCTAGGCTTAATCTTGAGGGATCTCCTCTTGAGGCTGGGGAATCACTGCCTCAGCTGATGCCTGGGGAAAAGGATACGCCCTCATCTTCTCACTTGGAAGATAAGGACCAGAGGTGTTCTTCTTGAAGCCCCTTACCCAAGTACGAAGCTTTTCCCTTGCTATATCCCTTGATTCCGCCGTTCTAGGGGAATCAAAAGCCTCAGTAATCAGGTTAGTGCATACAGTACATACCTGAGGGTCCCAATACTGGAGATCATCCTTGGAGACAGCGCATGCTGCGTGTCTCCTACAACACTCATGTCCGCAGAGGTTCTTGCTGCGAACATTGCAGAAAACATTTCCGCACTTCGGAGGGTCCTCCTGTAAAGAGAAGAAATTTCCATGAGTATCAAGTGAACTATGTATCACTGGATATGCATAGTATAGCATAACAATTCATAAAGGAAAGACACACACTTGTGTTTCCAGAGGAAACAGGTGGAGCTCACACCTAGGCAATGATTTTAAAATCCTGGATAATAGACAGGGAAGAACTCTGCTTCCTATCTGAGGGCAACAGCAAAGGGCTGTGCAAGAAAACACAATAGTGTTAGAAGATACAGTGCTGTACCTAAACCTTTACTATAGTTTTCTTCTTACTGTATATGCTATACAGAAGAATACTAGTACAGTATAGGAGGATGTGTGCCGGCCTGCCTTTGCCGGCCGGCACACACCACAACTAGCTTTAAAGTATACTACTTAACAGGTATAGGGCGGCAGCACTCTGGTTCAAATGCCTGTGCCGGTCGGCAGCAACTGCCGGCCGGCAACAGCCAGTGTTGGCTGGCAATGACTGCCGGCCAGCAACTACACAAGGTAGTACCCAGCTGCCGGCCACACTCTTGGTGACCGGCAGACAAGGACTGACATAAGCCGGCCGGCAAAGGTACAAGACCGATGCCAGCCGGCAGCAAAAGAACCAGAAGA
>NC_090733.1:56217448-56227448 GCF_036898095.1 Palaemon carinicauda
TTTTCGATCAATAACATCTCTGAAGTTATTCCAATGTATACAGGGGCTTTCCATCTTTTTAGTGTTTTGTGGACATCTTCGACTTCGACCACTCAATTCATTCATGGGCATATCAAGGTCTTCATCAGCTTCAGGTATATCAATCAAATTATTCCCTTTATATCTCTTATTTATAACCTCACTAAAGTGTTCCATTTAACGTTGTCTTTCTTCATCTTCTCTTGTTATAACAGATCCATCTCTCTTTTCGATGGGTATATGCTTCTTCTTTGCCCCAGTCGAATCTTCCTGAATTCGTAGCTCTATCAGCCTCATCTGCTTTACTGTCTAAATATTCTCTCTAGTCACTCCTGGCTTTTCTTTTGACCTAACTATCAATATTGGAATACTTAGCATGCTCTAACTTGTAATTTTCATTACTTCCTCGACAACTGTCTTTATTTCCTCTTGATATCAAAGTATCATTTGATATTATCATTTGATATTCTTGGCTTTCTCCTTGTAACTGTGTTTCCGAAGACTTCACCAATAACTGACTGATATATGTTCTTAATATCACACCATTCTTCATTAATTGTCTGCTCCTCGTCTCTTAAAGTCTCTAAAACTGAAAATCGATTCTAACATCCAATTGCAAATGTTTCTTTGTGCTCGTTCTCTAACAGCTTAGTAGCATAAAACCTAGGTATTCTATCTACCTTTCTGCTGAGTGCTTTCAGTTTTTATTTCAGTGTGGTAAAGAGGAGCTTGTGATCACTACAAATATCTGCAGCTCTATAGTTTCTTACATTTCTCAGAGTCCTCTTTCTCTTTTTATTGATGGAAATGTGATCTTTTTGGTGAAGTCCATGTATATTTATGGATGTTCTTGTGTTGAAAAAGAGTACCTCCAAAGACAAGATTGCTTGCTAAACAGAAACCCATGCAATGTGCTCCATTTTCATTTACAACTTTGCCAAGACTCTCGACACCCATCACATTCTCTATCCCTTGATTATTCCTTCAATGTCTTTGATCATAATTTTCATATATCTCTCTGGGATCTCATTTATTACACTCTGCAGCTCTTCATTGTATTCATCTTTCATTTCTTCAGGGGAATCATAGGGGCATATTAAACTATAATACTCATATTGACCTGCTTTGATTTGACGTTTGCTAGTAACAATTTACTATTTACAGCTCTCCAATTTTCTTCTCTTGGTGTCATCATCATTCCAACCCTTCTCTTCCAACTTCATATGATCTTCCTGAGTAAATATATATATATATATATATATATATATATAAATATATATATATATATATATATATAAATATATATATATATATATATATATATACATATATTGCCTTGGTCTAAAGTTTCTTTATCAATTCCCTTACAACATGTATCACTTAGGGCCAAGATATCCAAACTATGTTTCCTAAATTTACTCTCCACTTTCTGTAACTTACCTATCTGATTCATGGTTCTAACATTCCAATTACCTATTTTCTGTCTTTCTGTAATATTAATAAACCGCGAGATTCTTAGCACCCCTCTATGCCCGGGACTGGGGCCATTCCTCATCTTTTCTATCCATTGCTGACTAAATCCATAGAGGATACATTGGCTAGATACATTACAGGATAGCCAGTTCCTTGGGATGTGCAGTACCTATCTAATTAAAGCAAGTGATCCCTGCCAGTCCATACTAATTCTAGTGAGATCAACCGCCTGGCACCAGGAGTAAAAGCCGAAGAGACAGTTTGTCCATCACCTTAGACCCAATCGGTCATCCTTCTGCCAGTTACTTCATCAATATTTAGGGGGGAATTTCCTCCACAACTTAAGCTCTCATTACTCCACCAAGTTGCTCATCCGATTGAACGAGTATAAGCATTGGCAAACATGGAGTGCTAAGATATGCCGCCTAGCACAGTACACACACACACACACACACACACATATATATATATATATATATATACATGTATATATATATATATATATATGTGTGTGTGTGTGTGTGTGTGTGTCATTCCGCTCATGTTTGTTTATGGTCAATGTACGCAAGTCAGTACACTTACATTTACTTAATTCATTAATTCATCGTCTTCTTTTCCTTCTCCTGCTTCTTTTGCAATCCCAGGGACTCATCCTGTTGTTCTTAATGCCCCTTTATTATCAGTTATTTTCATCTTATGTACGGCTCATGTACATTTATTTTTTGCCATGTTACAATATTTTAGTTAGCTCTCGTATCCATGTTACTTTTTTCTTGTCTCCTAGTGTTATTCTTATCATTATTCTTTCGATAACTCTTTGAGTTGTAACTAGTTTATATTTCAAGGCTTCAGTAAGGCTCCTTTTTTTTCCATAATCTCAATTTGTGTACCAGAAGGTCTCCACCCCATGATTATCCATCTTTCAATTTCGTTTCATGTGCTAGAGGGTTTTCAAAAATCATGACTATGATTCTGGGTTTATCGAAAAGGAACACCTAAAAGAAAGGAAGACATATTATTTTGCAAAGGAAAAAGAACCATTTCTAAAAGTTGATGAATGTCTTCTTATCATTCCTCAAAAAAGACAACACATTACTTGACACCTGCCTAGAAAGTTGTAAACTAGTTGGGATATATAAAAATAATTTAACTATTAAGAAGGTGTTGACGAAATCAGGGAAAGGAAATGCTGCCAAACAAGCATGTATATATAAACTACCATGTGGTTTATGTGATAAGGTATACATAGCAGAGTCCGTAGATTTGGAAAAAAGAATATGATAACATAGAGATTCCATTAGAAGAGGAGATGAAAATAGCGCTGTTTTTAAACATATGACACGGGAAAATTATCCAATAGATTTTAAGAATAATGACAAATTGATATCAATGCCTGATACGCATAGACGGAAACTGATTGAAGCTCTTTCAATTGAGAATTCTAATAATTATAATATATATCAAAGTAATTTTGAATTGGATCAGTTTATAAATCATATTGTAAAAAAATATAATTATTGTTAAGGAATTATTATAAGATGTGAATAAACCACCGAGAAATGCTGTTAATATTCGCTATGACTGTAACGGGCTTTTTATCTCTTACGAGAACCTTTCTGTACCTCTTTTTCAAAAAATTGTGACTATTTATTTTCTGAAGAGGAAGAGAGATGGTCCCTTCAAAATCTAAATAGATTTAATTTTTCATACATTGTGGGTTATTTTATTTATCATAATTACACGGAAAATTGTGTATTTTAATGTATATATATAAATCTATAGATAATATATATATAAATCTATAAATAATATATATATATATATATATATATATATGTATATATATATATATATATATATCACCCACGAATGGCATTTAATAACGAATTCTATCTTGGGAATATATATCCACTTGGAATTTATTCTATGGTAACGGCTTCTGGCCGGGTGGAGATTCGAACCCCCACCTGTTCTGCAGGAAACCATGCCTCCGAAGACTCTACCGACTGAGCCAGGGTGGTCCAACTACAGGCCCACGGGCCACATATATTTTTTGTGGCCCTCCAACACTGACCTAATATGCAGTATGATTTAATGTGTCGAAACCTTACTGGCCCTAAAATTATTCCTCGTGAATACAAAATAAAGAAAAAAATGATAAAAAAGGAAATAAGATCAAAATTACACATTCCAGTAGAATTTCAGTACTCTCTCTCTCTCTCTCTCTCTCTCTCTCTCTCTCTCTCTCTCCATCCAAACCATGCGTTCAATACAAATGTTTAATTTACTTTTGACGGTAGATGGAGTAATGGTAATAACAATAACCAATATATATATAACAAGAGTAATGAAAATCCCGTGAATAGAATGGGGATGGAACCCCTGATGTTTCGAATAGTTTTCTGCTTGCCTCTGTTTTGCAATTAAGCACTATTTTTCATAACGTCTTTCCATATTGAGTCAAAATAAGAAATGAAAGTGCTCTGGTATGAACAGAGCATATGATATGAAGTGGGAAGAAGAATATTGTGTGGCATCAAAGAGGTTCTGTTCTTAAGGAATATGTTCGAAGGCATTGTGAGACATTGCACAAGGAAAAGTATGCTCAATTTGTGGGAAAATCATATTGAAAATCTTGATGGGCAAATATCAACAGAAAATGCATGGGTTACATTACTTCTGAAAACCACAAACAGGTTGTCATATTGCTTTATGAAAAGTTACTTTGGTGCTTATAAGAAATAGAATATCATTTAGGAGTGGAGAATTAATAAAGCAGTGTGCAGTAAAAAAGCACAAGAGTATGCTGAAGAAAAATTATCCGGTAGTAAAGAAATTTGAAAGTGTGTCATTCTCTTACCAAAGAGTTGTAAGAAGAGTGAATAAAATGAAACATCGCAAGTACTTTTCACTCGATTTAGATAACAGCACTGATGTAAATGACACAAGCTAATTACTTGCATTTGCCGGCAGCATTGGCGAAGATTTTGTGGTTCACGAAAAACTTGTCAAGATGCAGTCATTGAATGATGACAGCAGAGGTTCTGATATATACGTTTCCTTCAAATCCGTGGTAAATGAATATGGAAGGTTTAAAATGTGTCCCTGCATTATAGCTGATTGTGCGGAAGCTATGGTTGGCAGTAATGTGGGGTTAGTTGGTCTTTTAAAGCAAAATGGAGTGCATTGCATCACACTGCGCTGCATTATTCACCAAGAGGCCTTATGAAGCAAAATATTGCAGATGAGTAATGCCATGACAAATACTGTCAGTAGTGTGAACTTAATCAGAGGCGGAAATATTTCCTTATGCATAGAAAATTTATATCATTCCTGGAAAAACTAAACACGGGGAACAGTGACCCGCCACTATATTACGTGTTAGGGGACAGGGTGCTAGATAGAGACTTTCTTTGCTCCCAAGCAATTCTTACAGTAATGATTTCCACCTGAACGTTCTAAACATGAACCTACAACAAGGAACACTGGAGAATATTTCCCAATTAGTAGAACAGATTGACTCTCTCCGTAGCAAGCTGCAACTGTTCAATGATTGTTTAAACAAAAATGATCTGATACGCTTCATTAGAATTCTAGTCACCTCTTATCTTTTTTGGAAAACTTGAAGAGTTATATGGTGAATTTGAGACAATATATATATATATATATATATTCATATATATATATATATATATATATATATATATACACATATACACACACACACACACACACACATATATATATATATATATATATATATATATATATATATATATATATACTGTATATATGGTTGTGTGTGTAGATTTACTTTGATTGTACAGTATTTTGAAGTTAGAAAGTATTACTAAATACTAGTATATGAGTCGTTTATATCTTTTTTATCTCTTTTCTATATCATATTAACAGAGCTATATAAGCTATGAATGTTTGATTTTTACCTTTATTTTCGGAACAAAAATATTCATCTACAAACAAGTATTGGAGAAAATCTTGTGACACGGTTAGCCAGCTCTTCGAGCGCATCTACATACTTGTAAAAAGAATCCCTTATATCAAGGAAATGAATCCTATCCCCTTGGGGGAAGATGCTTGCTCCCCTTCAGTTACTGCACCAGGAATTATAATTCTAATATTGATCTTCCTTTCTCACACGTGCCATCAAGAATTTCATGTAATTGGGCCCTTGGAATGGAAAAGGTTGGGCCACCCTGGGCTGAGCTATGAAGAGAAAACCGTTACCATAAAATGAATTCCAAGTGGATATATATCCGCAAGATAGAGTTCGATATTAAATGCCTTTCGTGGGTAATATTTACATTGATTTAAATCACGTGTGCATGTGATATACTGTATATATATATATATATATGTATATATATATATATATATATATATATATATATATATATATATATATATATATATATATATATATATATATATATATATATATATATATATATATATATATATATACATGTTTGACTCATACTTAAGCTACAGTACTAATGAGCTAATGATTTACATGTTTCTTTGATATTAAAAGTAACTTAATGCTACGAGAATAATAAATTCTATTTCAGTAAAATAAAATCCCCATTCGATTAAAAACTGGCCTACAGACATTGATCTACGGGTTGTTGATACGGCAAGAGCTCAGTTCTGCACTGAGCTGTACAACAACAACAACGACGAAACATAGAGAAAGTTATTCTTTACAGGAGCATAATTTGCAATTTGATATGCTCTTGTAGAGAGGCGATTTGCTCCAAGGGATTATGTTGGGATATATGGGGAAAATCAGTCGTGTCTTAGCAGAGGTAGCCTACCCAGTTGGTCTCCTTTAATTAATGGCAAAGGCAGGAGTGTTTCGACGTATTCTGCCCCTCTGTCATCTTCATATGCTTATCTCATTACATCCTCTCGGCTAGCATCAAAGAGGTGTTAATGCCGACATGTCTCATTCACCTCCTCTTTGATACTGAATCACGTCCCATAACACGTAATAAAGATATTATTTATATATGAGTTAAGGGTTGATGTTCGTGTGCTCGAGTTTATGCATACACCGATATAACACAATGAATAATCTGTACCAATATTTTGTCCGAGTATAATTTCTTGGTGGGAGAGTTATTTTGACTATAAATAAACAAACGTAGTTATGAAAGAGCGAAAGAGTAAAGATATGATAAACCTGTTAAGATCATTGTTTCTTCCGATGTTCTACCAATACCTATACTTTTTTTATACATAGTACTATATCTGAATAAAGGTAATTAATAATATCTACAATGGATAAAATAAAAGATAGTGAGAAATAATTCTGATCAGAGACTTATTAAGTAGGGTACAAAGTACGTATGGGTGAAGTTGCTAGTCCTGCGTTTTATGTCTAGAACCAAACACATGCTGGTTTCCTTGTGCAGACGAATGGGCTGTCAGCTGACCTTCCAAACAGGAGTAAGCGCTGCACCACTCAGCCATGGCTTACAAACTTTGTTTGTTAGATTTGTCCAATTATAAGTAAAATAGATTAAAAGAATAAGGACCAACATAGCACAAGAAAGTACGAGTAATATAAATAAGTTTGAGATGTCGCTTGTGTATCTGCCTCAGTTTATTAAAAACCAAAACTTTTTCAGAGGAAAGGGGTAGAGAGAGTCCACTATCACGTGTAGATATGCGTGCAGGAAAAAACTTCGAAAAATAGTTTCGTAGAGTAACGTGAACAAAGACCACAAGTTTTCATCAAGTTGTTTCTCAAAGTTTCTCGAGTGTTTGTTACTTTTTGCAGTTAGATTTTGAAATAATTTTATTGATGAGAATTATACGTTTAAGCTAAAATCAACATACTGAATATAAACTAGTAACAAAACACCACACATCTTTGCTTCTTCAAAGTAAACATAAACAAAGAAACCCATAACAAATATATATATATATATATATATATATATATATATATATATATATATATATATATTACATATATATATAAATATATATATATATATATATATATATATATATATATATATATATATATATATGTATATATACATATATATATATATATATATATATATATATATATATATATATATACATATATGTATGTATATATTTATATATATAAATATATATATATATATATATATATATATATATATATATATATATATATATATATATATATATATATATATATATATTTATTTATTTATACATATATATATACATGTATATATATGTATATACATACACACACATATATATATACATATATATATATATATATGTATATATATATATATGTATATATATATATATATATATATATGTATGTATATATATGTACATATATATACATATAAATATATATATATATATATATATATATATATATATATATATAAATATATATATATATATATATATATATATATATATATATATATATATATATATATATATATATATATATATATATATATATATATATATATTATATATATATTGAGGTAGATCGTTGCTCCTGGGAGCATCAAAGATAAAATAAAAAGGAGAACGAAGAGTCTGGACAACATCTTTGAGTTTATTGGTGCCGACGTTTCGGGACTCATCCCATTATCAAGGCTAAAATGGACATATAAAGCATTATAAGCAAAACTCAGTAAAAATATATAAAATACAAAAAACGAGTCAAAATTAAAATTGAAATTATAAACATAGTTACCTGTAAAAACTGAAAATAAAATTAAATTAACTAAGAGAAAAATTTCTTAAGATTAAATATACAAAAATTAGTATTGTCTAAGGAGACCAACCTATCTAGAACTGACTAGAGAACTGAATGACTATCTAAAGGACAGCATTTAGGAAGAAAATTCTAAATTTGCCGGCTTAAGCGATGTGGAGGGGGACAAAGGATATTTGGCTGTTTCGTTTAGAAGCCTTTTCTTTATTCATTAACGACTCTAATACTAGTAGTGAGTTGTGTGGCGCTTGAGCAATGATTTCAAAGTTTTTATATCTAATATTGGTTTTCCCTTTACTTGCATGTTCTCTGATGGTTGAGAAGATAAAAATTGATTTTACCCTAGGAGTGCCAGCTTTTCAGAAAAAATCCTTCTCTGTCACAAGTTTATTTTTGCAAAAACAAGCTGTAGCATCAGAATCCATTAAACATGTGCTCTGTTTACTAGCACTATATAGAACAATGGTTAATTAATTATCATCAGACTCCTCATTCTCATCTGATGATGATAGATCCTCCTCTTCATCTGAAGAGGACAGCTGGAAATCTTCATATGATTCATGTTCATTAGTGTCTATGTCTGGTACCAATGCATCTGCTAGCTGGGGACCACTGAACCAAGAAATTTCATGGCTCATCTTGGAGTTCCCAACCATTAACTTAAGTAGGATGTTATTAGATGTTAGTATTGTGCGAATTTTCCCACATTCTTGCAACAAGAGGCACTCGTCGGATATGCTGGGAAATCTCTGCCTCACAGGTTGGAATAATTGTCGCATCAATACCCCTTAGTTTCTTCAGTGGGTCTTTCCTTGTTGACTTTGGCCCAAAATGTTTCTCAAACACTTGGTGCCCTTGTGCATCCAAGGATAAGGCGGGCCCCCATGTCTTTGTGCCATACATCCTTGCTGTGAAAAATATCACAGCTTGTGTACTCTTCTCACACATGTTTCCTTTTGCCCTTTCTGCAAATGCTGTTTGTGCATCAGTGTCCTTTTTCAGCTGCTTGAATGGGCGTACCTTGCCCTTTCTGACAAAGGCTGAAGTGTAATCTGATCATGTAAAGGAGTGGAAAGCAGGCAGGGCATGAGAGACCTTCTTTCCAATCCCCTTCCCTATTCCATTTATGTATATATCTTTTGTCATTTCGTAATGTTGTACTAACATCCATCAATATGTTTACTCGAATGTTCGAAGAATGATGGACCAGTATGACAGCAATATCTGTGTCAGATGCTCTCTTGACCATATTCTGGATAATTCCCTCATCCATAGATTTCATGTGAGCACAGACTAGTGTGTCTGCTTCTTCGTGGTTTGTCTTCAAGTCTCCAACAAATTCTCTAATAACTATGTCTCTTTAGATGTAGAATTGAAAACAGGCCCCTAGGTCAGAGAGATACACATGATTACAGTTGATCAATCTTGCATAATGTGCCACCCATTCTTCGACTAGGAACTTTGGTAGTTCCTCCTTATATGATTTGGATTGTAGGCAGTCACCAATGTCCTTTGAGCGCTTTTGGTCAGCACCAGATATAACATACTCCCGCTTTGTGTCCTCACCAAGACCTCTTCTAGCTTGTTCACTTCCCTTCATAGATGGAATAGAGTAAGCAGTAAAAAACCTATGTCGATTTTGTTTCCTGACAGTGTAATCAACTGCTGACGAATACCAGCTGCTAAAACACCATACATTCCTTGAAGAGGATATGGGATGGTCCTCAGGAAGAAATCTCCATC
>NC_090733.1:56239948-56254948 GCF_036898095.1 Palaemon carinicauda
TGAAATAAAAGTATGATAATAACATATGCATCTTTTCGTACTGCCTGGAAAATTCTTTATGAGAACTGTTTTTATGGTATTATTTTTCTTAAATGCTACATTAATCATGAAACTTTTTAGCAATTGGGGAATATCTTTGAAAACGTTAGTTTTTTCCCGTCTTCGAGTTACTTCCAGCATTTCCTGTAGCAAACTAGAAAAGAAATACATATAATTGATGTAGGTACTTGATAAAGAAAAAATAAATGCCAAAAAAAAAATGCTACAAGGAAAAAGCTTATATGTAAGTATTCTATACTGTATAGTGAAAGTTTATCAATACATTACTATTCAAGAGGAGAGAAGAGATAAATCCAAAGTTAGGATAGCGATGCTGTAACAGATGTACATTTAAGCTGTGGGAAATGAACACGCTGGCAGCGTCATTTACGTTTTATACAAGAATTCGGATTATATAGACCTCGTGTTCAATATGGCAATCGAAGAAAAAGGATCTCATGGAACAATAAATTGATATTAGGGATTGAAGGAAATCAACTATGCTGACATTTCTTCCTAAATTCATTTGAACATTTATCTTTTAACAATTTCCTGCTTTCCTGTGACGTCTCTAGACAAGAAATTGTGTAAGTTTCTGAGGTATCCTGAAAGAAAAAAAAAAAACTATGTTTATCAAGTTTCCTCTGATGCCAAAATGTCTTTGAAAAAAAGGAAACATAATAATATAAGTATCTAGACACTGACACAAAAATCGGGACTAAACTACTCGAAAAATTAGTAACCTAATTGTCGCAGGAAGCCAGAATGTAGACGAAGACGTGGTATATCAATACATCAACAACAGCTAGGCTATCATATTCATAGAAAACAAAAATATTCTTAAAGTTTCCATTTCATTGATGAAGAATACTTGTCGTTCAATTCCAATCATTCCAAATCTTTATTGCATAAACATACCAGGATTTATCTAACCATAGAGTAAAATGTGGATTGGAATTCGTAAGCCACATTTAAAAAAGGGTACCTTGTTAAAATCACATAAAATAAATATAAAAGGAGGTAGCGTCATCGACTTAACCACTAAGACATTGTGAGTAATATCGGAATCTAATTTTTAATACCCTGAATCGCGAAAAAAAATTCACTCGTGAGTTCTATTGTTCGCTCCCGGGTGCTATGTGGAAAATATTTACATCATAAATGTGTGTGCAAGACAGTGAGAAGATTTTTGTCCATATCAGTATGCTGTTTTGAAGAATGTGAAAAATCACCGAAATGGAATGCAAGTAAAACTTATTAACTAATGCCATATCCTGACGAGAAACTCTTTGGTGCAAATCTGTGCTGTGAAGGCAATGCTATTTCAAAGGAAGGAAGAAGGATTCGAGTAACAGTCACTCAAAAATTGAATGACTATGAATATTAGGAAAACTCAGGAATTATGAAACTCTCATAGGATTTTTTTTTTACTTACATATACCACAAGTACGAAATATATGGTCGCGCTAGCATCCAAAGAAATAGAAACTAACCGATTAAGTATCCAAACGGGGAGGAAACAGCCATGAACACATACTCGCTTTCATTACCCAAAAGATTTTGATACTACATTGCACATTCTTAAACAATCCTAGTTAGCACTTCAAAGAAAGGTATTGATAAGAAGCAGTGATGTGTTAATATTGAGACCATGAAAGTGTACATAAATAGTTATTTAACAGTGACATAGAAGCAAATTTAAATCAGACCAGAATTTCTAAAGCAAAGCAAAAAATACCCATCTCTACTCGATATCATAGATATGAAACGTTAGATGTTTTATTTCTTTAAAGTTTGGAAGGTAGTTGTAAACACTAAAATAACAGGAGTGAAATACAATACACCAAAAAGATCCAAAACTAAAAATTCCTTTTGTTGAAACCGTTGAAAGTCAAAAGGGTAACAAGCCTCCACATCCATGCGAAACACTCAAGCTGCATTCACAGAACTAAAGGAAAAATAACTGTAGCTGTGCGTAAAGGGGAAAAAGGAAAAGAAAGAAAATAAGTTGCTACCCTCCTGTGAAATAATAAAAGTACTTGCATTAACGAAGTTATACAATAAAGCTTCATATCAATTCCATTAGGGCAAAAAATAAAAGAAATAAGTGAGAATGAGAATTAGATTAAGTAAAAAGAAAAGAATCTGATGGGATACGTACTCTCTTCACTGTACTCACAAGTACATGTATGCATGATTCCATGTGTAAAAAAAAGATCATCGTATATTAAACCCCCCCCCCTCTCTCTCTCTCTCTCTCTCTCTCTCTCTCTCTCTCTCTCTTTATATCATGACTAATACTTACCAAGCTACAACCCTAGCTAGAGAAGCAGGATGCTATAAGCCCAAGGGCTCCAATAAGGAAAAAAGCCCAGTGAGGAAAGAATATAAGGAATTAGATGAACTACGGAAGTGATGGAAAATTGAAATAAAATATATTATGAACAGTGATAACATTAAAATCAATCTTTCATATAGCAACTATAAAAACTTAAAAAAAAAAACAAGAGGAAGAGATATGAGACAGAATTGTGTGTCTGAGTGTACCCTCAAGCAAGAGAACTCTACCTGGTAGGACTACCCACGACTAGGGAATAGTGGTTTGATTTTGAAGTGTCCTTCGCCTAGAAGAGCTGCTTGCCGTAGAGAAGAATCTCTTCTACCCTTACCAAGAAAAATGTAGCTACTGAACAATTAATGTGAAGTAGTAAACTCCAAGAGAGAAGAAGAATGCTTTGGTAATCTCACGTGTATGAGGACAGAGGCGAATGTGTAAATAACAGGACGAACTATTCGGTGTATGTGCAAGCTAAGAGAAAATGAGATGTAACTAGAGAGAATGATCCAATGTAATACTGCCTGGCCAGTCAAAGGGCCCAATAACACTCTAGCGGTGGTATCTTAATGAGTGGCTGGTGACCTGGCCAACCTTGTATCTACCTACCTATTCATATATATATATATATATATATATATATACATGGCGGAAGAGGTTGTGGTTGTGTATGTAGACCTACTTTCCTGTGATTCACAGGAAAGAAAACCATGTACACTGCTTTTTTTAATTAATGAGTGGAGCTCTTAAAACAAATGGCTGTGCAAATAACGCAGCTGCCGATCGATGTAAAAGTTCCATTCATATAATATGCCTTAGCTAAATGATCTATTGCATCTTATGTAGTAAATATAATTATTCGATTACGGGCTCCAACACCTTTATCGTGAAGAAGAAAAGGCACAGAATTTTCCCCTCGAGCCCTTATCCACTCTCTTGAAATTATTGTCTTTCAATGATTGTGGATCCTTAGAGCGTCCTTCTTGGTGTTTTCTTCAACATGTCAATTAACTGTATTTATGTTGTCAATGGTAAATCGTTCTTCTTGAGTGATAATCTCCCACAAATCCGCTACAACGTGACTAGTAATTCCTCTAGTTGATTTGGCCTGTTGATAAAGGGATGTAGGCATTTTCGTCACTTCCACTGATCCTTCATCTCGCTTATGAATATGTTCTATACATGAAATGACATATGATATTTCTAAATGTGTTGTTACTTCTCATTTACATCCAAACATCGTAGTAGCACTGGTGGATATTTTAGTATACATATACCCTTTATAGCCAAATTTCTCTCTACCTTTGTTATTATGTAGGACTTCCATGATGAGAAAACAAAAAAATTAAAGATTATTTACTCCCAACCTGAAGCAACGTTTTAAGAGAAGGATCTTCTTGTAATCATTGTGAAAACTATCAAAAAAGAATTATCAGCACAAATATTTGTAGATAGTTTACTAGTTTTCAGGCACTAATAGAGTAACATCGTAAAACCGTGAAAGGTTTCCTTGTAACCAATGTAAATAACTATTGAAAGAAAATTCCTATACAACATTGATTAGGTATTTTGTTAAAGGGGAATTCGCCAGGCAGTCATATTGTTTGTGTATATATATATTTATATATATATATATATATATATATATATAAATATATATATATATATATATATATATATTCATATATATATATATATATATATATATAAATATATATATATATATATATATATTATATATATATATATATATATATATTTATATATATATTTATATATATATATATATATATATATTCATATATATATATATATATGTGTGTGTGTGTGTGTATGAATATATATATATACATATATATATATATATATATATATACATATATATATATATATATATATATGTATATATATATATATATATATATAAATGTATATATATATATATATATATATACATATATATATTTTTGGGGGGGCTCAGTAGCCATGTCGTCCTGATGGAAGTTCCTTCATTAGTAGCTTCCTAGGTTATATTTGACTACAGTGATATATCCCAGAGAATTTACCAAAGGTATCCAGAATTCTAACTCCTGGAGCGAATATCCCTTAAAATTGGATATCGCGTAATCAGAGGACGTATTCTTGACACGTCTCATAGCTATCTACACCCTTAATAGTGTTTCCGCTTCGAGGGGGAAAAAGTGGCAAGAATATAGGAGAGTCGTTAAAGAGGCAATGCTCTCGACACTCCTACTGTACTTTAAATAGTGCGCCGAATCACCAACGCGAGGTGCCACCAAGCCATTCTTTTTCTTGTAGCTTCGTTGACCGGTGTTATCCTGTGTTATCTCTCGCTATTATGGAGTTATTTGTCGGTATAATATCTTCACCAGCCTCATCAGCCTCTGGAAAGTTAAGTAATATCTTTTAATTGTGTAAATGCAAGCTCTTGCCAGTTTTACTCTTCGATTGAGATCGTAATTAACGTAACAAGATCTGTTGCCAGCCGGATGGCGTCATGAACGCGGTCGTTCTTCCTGTACATCTAGTTAGCCAGAACGACTTTCCCGGCATTATTTGCTTTAATAACTTTAGCTATTTAGTATTATAGCTAGGGATTTTTATATTATGTCATTGTTGTCGTGGATTTGGCTATTTATTGTGTTGATGCACTAAATCGGAGGTGATATTTATGATGGAAACTCACAAGTTACAACTCAGCTTTATTGGATATAGCGGGACACAACACTAACAATACACACTGACATCTAGCGGTAGCATTAGGAATCATTTAGCTGTTGGCAGCGTTCTCAACAATATTAACATCATAATTATTAAATAATCATTAATAATATAACATCTTTTCTTCTTTTAATTTTACACTTATTTGGATGGATTACCAGTTAGAATGCTACACTGAATTTACTTTGATAGGTTATTGGTTAGGACTACAATCAGCTCTAAAAGTTATTCACATTCAAAACATTGTATACTATGATGTATATGTGGTTGAACCTGTTCACAAATAAATTATTCATTCTTGGTACGAAATTCAACATGCCTTTTGAGAAAATACACAACTGATTGCTACACTTCTTAATCATAACATTTATATGATGTTAGGGAAATTCCGCAAAACATCAATACATTTCATAGTCAGAATACTTAGAGGGTAATTTATTTCTGGTTGACCTTGTCTGTCTGTTACTTACAACTTCATTCTCCACTTTATTAGGAGTTTCAGTTTCATTACCACTAAGGTCAATAGTTACTGGTTCATTTACCTGGGGCACATGTATATCACTTGGGGTTTCTTTCGATTGAATTCTATTCCTTCTAAATAGCTTACCTTCGCTTTCAATTAGATATGACCTCTCATCTAATCGTTCCACAACTTTACCCTTTTCCACATTCCTTCTTGCCCAACACATAAGGTTTAAGACTTACATTGTCTCCTTCATGCAAAATACTTAAATCTTTAGCATTTTTATCATAATAGAATTTACTCTTAGCATTTTTTAATCTTTTCTTTTCCTTAGCCAACTCTAAATTTACATTTTGATTTTCAAGTAACTTAGATAACATTGGTAATTTGGTACGTGTTCTCCTACCTAGGCTATACTGTGATGGGCTAGCATCTTTATCACTAGTAGGGGTATTCCTATGGTCCAAAATGGCTAGATAGGGATCTTTATTACTTTCAATGGTTTTTCTAATTAAACGCTTAGATGTTTTCACTGCTGATTCGACCATCCCATTAGATTGGGCATATGTAGGGCTACTTGTCCTATGCTCAAAATCATAGTCGGTTGCGAACTGTTCGAAATCCTTATTTACAAATTGGGGTCCATTATCACTAATCAATACACGAGGCAATCTATACCTAGCAAAATGAGATTTAAGTTTTCTAATCACTGTACTGGCTAATGTGTTTTCTAGGTAGTCAATTTCCCAAAAATTGCTGAAGAAATCAACAGTTATAAGATAATTATGTTTTTCAATACTCATTAGATCAACTCCAACCTTTTGCCATGGTCGATCAGCAATTTCATGATTAATTAAGGTTTCCTTTTGTTGAGCACAAGGGAATTTATGACAAACTTCACATGATAAGATGTATTGCTTTATATCAGAGTTCATTCCTGGCCAATAGATACATTCTCTGGCTCTTCGTATACAGCCCTCAATTCCTATATGTGCTGAATGGACGACCTGCATTATCTTATGTCTAAGGTTTAATGGAATGACTATTCTGTTACTCTTAAAAATTAACCCGTCTTGAACTGAGTACTCATCCTTGGTATGACTATAGGCTTTGACTACATTAGGTATCTCCTCATTTCCTTCTGACCAACCTTTCAAGATTAATGATTTCAAAATTTGCAAAGTCTCATCCTGGTCTGTTTCATATTTAATTTCATCAAGACGCTCTTTTCTTACTGGTAAATGTTCAAGCATGTTAACGTGCTCAAATTCACTTTCTTTATAATTGTCTAATGGCAAATAAGATCTCGAGAGTGCATCACCCACATACATTTTCTTACCTTTTTTATGTATGATTTCAACATCGTATTGTAGAATGTTAAGCAACATTCCTTGCAGTCGCCTGGGAGCATTACACAAGGGTTTCAAAACAATACTGGCTATAGGTTTGTGGTCACTTTCAACAATTACTTTACGACCATAGACATACTCATGAAATTTCCTAAGACTAAAAACAATTGCAAGTGTTTCCTTTTCTATTTGTGCATACCTTTTTTTCGGTTTCTGATAAAGCACGGCTAGCAAAAGCAATTGGTTTGCCACACTGTAACAATACTGAACCTAGCACATTTTGTGAATCATCACACTGTATGACAAGGTCTAAGTTAGGGTCATAGTACTGCAGTATTGGGGCATTAGTGATTAGCCTTTTTGACTCTATGAAAGCTTTTCCCTGTTTTTCTGTCCAATTCCATTCGGTATTTTGGTGAGTTAATTTTCTTATTGGTTCTAACACCTCAGATAAATTAGGAAGGAATTTACTCAAGTAATTAATCATACCTGTAAACTTTTTAACACCAGTTACATCAGTAGGTGGTTTCATATTCAGGATAGCTTCCGCCTTTTTAGGGTCCTCCATGAGACCTTTACTTGTGATTTTATGACCTAAGAAAGCAATTTCAGATTTTCTTAATATGGCCTTAGACTTATTAAGTTTTATACCCTTGGCCTGGCACCTTTCCAAAAATTTGATTAGCTTACTATCATGGTCTTTAACAGCTTCCTCATACGTTTCACCTACACCACAAATTAAAACATCGTCAGCAATACATACAACACCATCGAGATTCTCAAGATTCAAAAGTAACTGTTTTTGGAAAATCTCACCACTAACATTTAAACCAAATGGCAGTCTGAGCCACCTGTATCGACCTAAAGGGGTTTGAAAGGTGGTTAAAACACTAGATTCTTCATCACGAACACAATGCCAATAGCCATTGGCCAAATCAAAAGATGAAAAAACCTTTGCCTTTGACAGTTGGGGTAGAATATCATCAATTACAGGGATAGGATGATGTTCCCTTTTCATCGCCTTGTTTAAAGCTTGTGGATCAATACAAATTCTTAAATCCTTATTTTTCTTTTCAGCTACAACCATCCGACTCACCCAGTCAGTAGGTTGGTCAACTTTAGCTATTATCTTTTGTTTTTCCATTTCATTTATTTTCTTACATACTCTGTTTTTAAGGTTAATTGGAACTCTGCATTTAGGAATCACCACTGGTTCTGCATTTGTGTAAATGGTTAGTCTAACCACATTTTGGAATGTACCCACATCAGTATTAAATACATTGTCATATTTATCAAGTACATCTTTAGTTGCAGAAATATTTTCATAATTCACTGTAATAAGTCCCATTTGCTCTGATGTTCTTTTACTTAATAATAGAGTGTATTTACAATCAACAACCAAAAATTCAAGGTTATATTTCTTCCTATTCTTGCAATTTCTAATTATTAACCTGCATTTTCCCTTAGGCCTAACTGTGTCTAAAGTCCACACTTCTAGGGTAGTGGCACAAGGCTTTAAATTGACATTGGGAATTAAACATTGAGGAATTACATTTACGCTAGCTCCACAATCAACTTGAAATTTGATTACTCTACCATTAACTTCATAATCAGCTTCAATTAGCTTATCCTTTTTACTACACACTCTAAGCAAATATTCACATTCAGATTCATCTGAACTGTTCACATCAAAGTCATTGTCATTACCTGATACATAATTTATTTTCCTACTTTTGCATTCAACAGCATGATGGTTATAATTACCACATTTTATACATTTCTTACCATGAGCTGGACACTTTTCCTTACGCCATTCATATTTTTCCCCACAAAATTTGCAAGGGCGCAACTTATTCGTAGGAACACTGGGTTTACTGGACTTAGGCCTACCTTCATTGTTTTCATGCCTAGGCCTACCATCATGGTCTGCGCTGTGTCTGCTATCAGTAGTCTTCTCCCTTCTAGACTTTTCTCTCACTTTGGCCACACTGTCATTGGTCTGGCGAGGAGTAGACTTGATGACGTCCATCTGCCTTTTGCTTGCTTGAAAGGCCACACACAAATCCAATGTCTTCTCAAGGGTAAGGTCTTCGACTTCAAATAATTTCTGACGAAGCTTGTCCTCAGTACATCCAAACACCACTTGGTCCCTCAGTTGCTTGTCTCGTTGGTTACCATAGTTGCAGTCCTTCACAAGAATCTTCAATCTAGTAACGTAGGTTTTCAATGTTTCATTTGTTTTCTGCATACATCTTCGAAACTTGTACCTTGCCACGAGTTCGTTCTTGCTCGGAGAGAAATAGACGTCGAATTTCGCCAAAACATCCTTCAACACATTGGCTGGATTAGGGTTACCGGTTGCTGGGACTGGAAATTCAAAAGAGTTGTATATCTGTAGAAGTTCTTCACCTCCAATGTTTAGAAGTAGGGCCACCTTACTCTCTTCAGGTTTATTGTCCTTTTCAGAAGCAAGTAGATAAATCTTGAACCGTTGCTTAAAAGACCTCCATTCACGTTCGTTGTCGGCCCCTAGGCTAGCAGTGAATTTTGCTGGGGCTGCAATACCTTCCATCGATGAAGCCATGTTTGCCGGTCAGGGATGCTCAGTATTTTTAGGCTTAAACACATCTAAAAGGCCTATACTGTACAATATTTGCTTGGAGAGTTCTAGGTGTCATTTTTAATCCCGTCAGCTGCCACCATGTCTTGATGCACTATATCGGAGGTGATATTTATGATGGAAACTCACAAGTTACAACTCAGCTTTATTGGATATAGCGGGACACAACACTAACAATACACACTGACATCTAGCGGTAGCATTAGGAATCATGTAGCTGTTGGCAGCGTTCTCAACAATATCAACATCATAATTATTAAATAATCATTAATAATATAACATATATGTTCGAGCCTCACGAGTGCTAGGCTTCCTAGCCTAGGCACCTACACACTTCATGCATGATATAATCTTCCTGGTAAAGTTTTATTGAAGCTCAGGCAATATTTTATACAATTAAGATATTTCTGCATAAATTTTCCTCTTCCAAGATAGTATACAAGAGAATTTCGGTGATCGATTCTCTTTGCGCCTAGACTTACTAGACTAGGGGCTTAAGTATACTTTCATACATGTCCCCAATTGCTCTTGTATTGTCTTATAAGGTGAGGTTGATGCCTCCTATACTTTCTAAGTCGATACCAATCTCTTGGCGATATTTAAGAGCAATTCCCCTTTCCTCTGATAAGCCTAGGCTACCCTCAGTTAGCTTTGCTGTGAACCGAGTTCTGGCAAACTTTACTGGGGTGTTTCGTTTCTTTCTCTCAACCACTGTGTCGGTTGTTGAGTTTAGAACGGGACATCAGAGTTAAGTCTGTGTTAGGCATCTTACTGTTTCGGTGAAATGATTTCCCAAGTCAGGTTAAGTTGTCTATACAGGAGGCTAGGCCTCCCTAGACCATACGTGGAGGTTTTTGTTTTACAATTCCTCCTTCCTCGGTCTAGCAGACAGTCCTGTGCTAGTGGATCTTAGACCGAAGAAATTATTTCTTCATTGTCCAAGATACCTGGTACGAGATTCTGTACTCTTGCGAGATTGTGTCCTATGGCCGCTTTCTCACTTGACTAACCCAACCGGGGGAAATGATTTCCCCTACTTGAGGTTACCTTATGAGATCAGAATCCTTTAAGTTGGGTAATGCCTTCGGGTATTACCTTACTTATAGGACTTTTCCCCCTTCCCCGCTGTCTCTTTTGTGTTGGATGAACCATCACCCTCCCTGGCCGTCATTCTATTTTTGACCCTAAGGGTAATCTATAGAACTGGCCTGAGGTTCTTTGTCTGCTGCCGGCCGGGCCGGCTGCCGGCAGGTACCCTCATTATCATTAGAGTGTTCTTCAGTCCTCCCTTGGACTGCCTTCCATAGCCCATATGGATGGGATATGGTTGGGTGGAAGCCCGAATATAATTCCCCCTCCCAATTGAACCCTCATTCGGGATGAAGACCGGCAAGGCTGAGCCTTTGCCTTCCTCCATCCTCTCTCTTTTTCTCTACATTTCCTTATACTGGGCCGGCCGCCGACAGCTTATAGCTGTCGGCGGCCATATTGGTTGTCTGTCGGCCGGCAGTTACTCTGCCGCCACTTGCCGGAGGTGTCGCTGACAATAAACATACTATGACCAGTGGCCGGCAACTAAGTTGTCGGCCGGCAGTCGGCCACCCAAAGTACAGATCTGAAGACAGTAACTGCCTTCAATAGCCCAGAATAGGCCGGCATATGTCGGCAGGTCCGGCATATGTTGGCAGGCCCGGCATGTACCGGCAGGTCCGGCATATGCCGTCAGGCCCGGCAGGTCTGGCGGCATACCGCCGCCAGTCAATGCTGTAGCCCAAAAGGTTTTTTCCAACCTACAAGGTGCTTCATGGGCAGCCTATTGTGAGACCATCACATATAGGAGAATGATCCTCTCTACCACTTAATGGTTATCAACGATTAATTTACCCCCAATATTGAACCTGGGACATTGTGTTAAGAAGACACTTTATATCAAAGGATATTATCTTCCCATACAAAATTCATTATTAATTTATTATTCAATATTGGAGGAGGTCATAGCAATAGGCTGGACAGGAAACACAAGTAGGAGTCTTTCCTATTTTCTAGTTTACTCTATCCAAGCTAATGTTTAAAAAAAAAAAAAAAAAAAAATATGTATGCTGGAATTTGAGAATTTCACGGAATACTTATATGCTTTCTTTCTTTACAGGAGGAGCATCCCGAGTGCGGGAACAGCTTTTGCAGGGTCCGTAGCAAGAACTTCTACGGCCATGACGTGTGCAGGGCCCATGCTCGCTGCGCAGTCACCAAGGGGGCTCTCAAATACTGGGACCCACAGGTATGTACTGTTTGTGACAAATTGGTAAAAGAGGCTTTTGATGATCAAAAGTCTACTGAGTCAAGGGATGCAGCAAGGGACACGCTGCGAAAATGGGTCAGGGGTTTTCAGAAGAACACCTTTGGCCCATACCTTCCTAATGAGAGGATGAGGGACTGTCTTTTCCCTAGGGCATCTGCGAATGCAATCATTCCCCAGGCTCAACCTGAGATTCCCTTAGTACAGATTCCGATGGAATCTGTTGTTTCGGACGCCTTGAAGGGCATCCAATTAGATGACAACATGTCGGTCGTCTCAGAGGAGACTGAGAACAATCTCCTATTGGAAGAACTGGAGCAGGAGGATGACGTACCTCCTGAGGCTGAAGTCGATAAGACCGAAACGATTTCGGTATCATCAGCCACGGTGATTGAGCCGGTGCCTTCAACTTCATCTACTGCACCCCAGTTAGATTTCATCACGAGTACATTGCACTCACTGCTGTCTATGGTGCAGGACATTCAGAAGAAATTGTCCGAGAAAGAAGCTTCTCTTCGGACGGAAATGCATCAGCTGGTTGCAACGCGTTTAGCCCCGAAGAAGCTAAACGTCAAGGATCTCCCCGCTTTCTCTGACGTTAATTCTTGGAGATATGCAGAGTATATGCCAATGTCAGGGGGGAAGATCTTCCTCTCGGAGAAACTGGGCACTGCCCCAGTAGAGGAAATTGAGTTTTGGCCCAGCAAAGGGGCCTACCCGGACTGCTATGTCCGTCTAAGGACAGAACCTGCATCCAAGGAAAAAACAGAGCTGAAGAAGATGATTGTCCTCGAACTCTCTAAGGCTCAGGCCTTATATACAACCACCTTGAAAGAGAGGGCCTCAGCAAAAAGCACCCGTCCTTTATTGCTGACCCCAAACGTGCCTTCCCCTTTATGGACAAAGGGTTTAAGGCAGCATTAAAGGCAGTTGAAGCAGGGAAACCTTGACCTACACAAGAGGAGTGTAGACCCTTTTCCCTTGCTTTTCCATGAGATGATAAAGACTGGAAGGATGTTCATATCACCTTCACAGTTGGGAAGCTGGAGGCAGATATTGCTGGACGACAATTCGGCGAAGACCTCCCGAAGCTGTCAGAGTCTCTCCTGCGCAGGGAACAAGAGACTAAAGAACGTCTTGCTGCTTCCATGTCTCTGCAGACTAGCTTAGAGACTATGGCAAGCATCCCGGACACCCCAGATATGTACATGGTCTTCGCCAAATCTCATTTGGCGACAGTCACCAAGGACTTGTACAACTTTATCAAAGCCCGAAGGACTTGTAGAGAGTTCGTGTTCGCCTTGGCTGTGGTGAGACACGAACCAAGGAAGCTCATAGCCTCCAATATCTGGGGAAAAGACCTCTTCGCAAGCGAAGTGGTCAAAGAGGTCGAGGACAAAGCCGCTACGGAGAACAGGAATCTCCTCTTCAAGTGGGGCTTGTCCTCAAAAAGAAAATCTTCCGCTGACGAGGATCCCCAGCCGAAGAATAAATCAAAACGACCAAGAGTGCCCTCTCGGCCTTGAAAACAACAACAGCTTCCCGTGGCCACGGTGCCCCAGACGGTGGCAGAACCAACCACCACCTTCAAACTGGTGCCCCAAACGCTGGCGACCCAATCGCCGGTGTTCACCCCAGTCTTTGAAAGCCAATCGACGACTTTTAGGCCAAAGTCTCGAAGTTCCTTTCGAGGATCCTCTAGACGCCCCTTCAGAGGTAGGGGTAAAAAAGATGGACGTGGCCAAGGAGGCAAGTCCTCCAACCAGCACTCCAAGTGAGATGCTACCGGTAGGAGGGAGACTTCTCCTCTTCCGGGATTGTTGGACCTTCGATCCCTGGGCCCACAGCCTAATCAAGAACGGACTAGGGTGGAGTTGGAGCTCAACTCCACCAAACTTTCCTCAATTCTTCCAGCACTCAACCCCCATTCTGGAAGAATATATTCAGGAACTCCTGAACAAAAGAGTTATATGGAAGGCAAAGTCCATCAGATTCCAAGGAAGGCTATTTTGTGTTCCGAAGAAGGATTCGGAAAAGCTCAGAGTCATTCTGGATTTATCACCACTCAACAAGTTCATAGTGAACCACAAATTCAGAATACTGACGCTTCAACATAAGGACCCTTTTGCCCAAACGGGCATAAACAGTCTCCATAGACATAACGGATGCGTACTGGCATGTTCCAATCAACCGTCAAGTTTCCCCCTACCTAGGGTTCAAACTACAGAAAAGAAAGTACGTTTTCAGAGCCTTGCCCGTCGGTCTAAACTTAGCCCCAAAGGTATTCACCAAGCTTGCGAATGAAGTCATTCATCAACTACGCCTAAAGGGGATCCAAGTAGTAGCCTACCTGGACGACTGGCTGGTGTGGGCAGCATCCAAGGAAGAGTGCAGCCAAGCCTCCAAGCAAGTGATCCAGTTCCTGGAACACTTAGGATTCAAGATCAACTTGGAAAAGTCTCGTCTATCTCCAGCTCAAAAGTTCCAGTGAATGGGCGTCCACTGGGATTTACAGTCACACTGCCTTTCCATTCCATCTAAGAAGAGGAAAGAGATAGCAGGATCTGTCAAGAGACTTTTTCAATCCGACAGGATATCAAGAAGGCAGCAGGAGAAGGTGTTGGGGTCCCTCCAGTTTGCTTCAGTGACAGATCGAATATTGAAAGCACAATTAAAAGATGCATCAGGAGTTTGGAGAAACTACGCATCAAACGCTTGAAGAGATCTACAAAGACCAATTCCAAATCGTCTGCGATCACTACTCAAACCATGGTCGGAAGCCAGGAACCTGAAGAGCAAGGCACATCTGAAACCACCTCCACCGGCAGTCACCGTTCACACGGACGCCTCAAAAGAGGGGTGGGGAGGTCACTCTCATCATTGGAGAGTCCAGGGGACCTGGTCTCTCCTCTTCAAGACCTTCCACATCAACTTTCTGGAAGCCATGGTGGTTCTTCTCTCTCTGAAGAAACTGGAACTTCGCTGCTAAATCCGCATCCGTCTGGTTCTAGACAGCAAAGTTGTAATGAGATGCCTAAATCGACAAGGCTCGAGATCGCCTCACATAAATCAAGTGATTCTGGCCATCCTCCGTCTAGCGAAGAAGAAGAGATGGCACTTGTCAGCAGTCCACCTTGAAGGGTTCCGCAATGTGAC
>NC_090733.1:56264948-56267448 GCF_036898095.1 Palaemon carinicauda
TTATTTTTTATAAAGGGTGTATTATTTCCATCACCAATAATTATTTCAGAGCTTTGCTCGTATCCCCTGACTAAGAGCCGAAGTAAGAGGTTGATTTAAGAATAGTTCTGGTTGAAAGTAAAGAAATCATCAAGTTTTGTTTTGAGTGTAAAGTAAAGAGACCTTTCAGATATTCAGCATCCATATATATATATATATATATATATATATATATATATATATATATATATATATATATATATATATATATATATATATATATATATAGTTGTCTGGGAGTTGCGTATTATTTTCAGAGCTCGGAGGTTTTCTGTTGTGAATCAAATTATCTAATATAAAGCAGGTGAGTTCTGGTGCTCGGGAATTTACATAATTCCTTAGTGGTAATACTATATATATATATATATATATATATATATATATATATATATATATATATATATATATATACATATATATATATATATATATGTATATATATAGATATATATATATATATATATATATATATATATATATGTATATATATATCTGTATATATACATATATATATATATATATATATATATATATATATATATATATATATATATATATATATATTTATATACATTTATATATATATACATATAGATATATATATATATATATATATATATATATATATATATATACAAATATATATTCATATATTTGTATATATATATATATATATATATATATATATATATATATATATATATATATATATATGAATATATATATATGTGTGTGTGTGTGAATGTGTGTGTGTCTGTGTGTGTGAATGTGTGTGTGTCTGTGTGTGTATCATTATTATTACTTTCTAAGCTATATCCCTCGTTGGAAAAGCAAGATGTTATTAGTCCAGGGGCTCCAACAAGGAAAATAACCCAGTGCAGAAAGGAAACAAGGAAAAATAAAATGTTTTAAGATCAACAACATTGAAATAAGTATCGCCTACTCAATAAAGCAAAAATCACTCAAACTTTTCATTATTGTAGCATTTGGCAGAATATACAAAAAAAAAAAAATGTGAAAACTTCAACAAAACAAGAGGAAAACAAATAAGATAGAATAATGAGCCCGAGTGTACCCTCAAGCAAAAGAACTCTAACCCAAGATAGTGGAAGGGTATTTTACAGAGGCCATGGCACTACCCAAGACTAGAGAACAATGATTTGATTTTGGAGTGTCCTCCTAGAAGAGCTGCTTACCATAGCCAAAGAGTCTCTTCTACACTTATCAAGAGGAGAGGGGTCACAGAACAATTACAATGCAGTAACCCTTTGGATGAAGAAAATTGTTTCGTATCTCAGTGTTGTGAGATGTATGAGGATAGAGAAGAATGTGTTACGAATAGGCCAGACTATTTGGTGTATGTTTAGGCAGAGGAAAAATTAACCGTAACTAGAGAAAAGGATCCAATGTAGTACTGTTTAAAAACCTAACACAAGATGATATCACCAGGATTATCAAGAGAGCGAAGAAAACGTAATGTGCGATTGACCCAATACCAATATCTGAAGTAACTGGAGGAAGTAACTTTTCTAGTGTAGCCGAAATAATTATGAGAATAGCGAATGCAAGTGATCCAAATCTGAAAAAATGGCTATAGTCACACCGTTTCTGGAAAGTGCTCTGGATTATCAGAAATTAAACTCATATAGACTTATCTCGAATCTATCCTTTGTCTCAAAAGTATTAGAATACATAATTCTTGGACAACTAGTAAGTCACTTAGAAGAAATAGAAGCTTTGCCAGAAAACCAGTCTGCTTACAGAAAATTGTACTCTATGGAGACAGCCATCTGTTCTGTTGTAAGTGATATGCTGGAAAATGAAAATAAATGTGGAATGTTAATATTACTCGATCTTAGTGTTGCTTTTGATACTAAATGATCTACGGTCCATCGGTATTAAAGAACAAGCTTTCGAGTACCCGAAAGACTACTTGACTGGCAGAAATTACTCCTGTGCAAATTGGAAACTCTTATTCATCATATGAACCTTTAAATAAAGGGGTATCTCAGGGGATTGTAGTTGGCCTAATCTTATTCTGCATTTATACCATTAATCTATCGAAAATACTATAGACGCATGGTGTAAAGTTCAAACTCTTTGCGGATGATACACAATTTTACTTCTCCATAAATGACACAGACGACACTCCTGAAACTCTAAACAAAAGCTTTGATAGTGTCAGAAAATAGATGACAGTGAAACAACTAAAATTAAATTAGAACAAAACTGACTTTATCGTGGTGGGAAAGAAAAACACATTAAGAAACTTGGGTGATATTCAAATAAACATAAATAACGACTGGGTCCCGATTTCTAGTATAGTTCGTGACCTGAGCGTATTTCTTGCCTATAACATGTCTCTCAGTGCCCTAATCAACACTGTAGTAAAAACTGTTGGTTATCATCTTCGAATATTTTTTTTTTTTTTTTTTTTTATAAATAAAAGTACCTGGATGAA
>NC_090733.1:56272448-56282448 GCF_036898095.1 Palaemon carinicauda
AACCTAAACTCACCGGTACGCCCACAGACATATACCTTAACCTACAATACACCGTCATCATAGCCCAAAAAGTCATATATATATTACACAATCCAGAATCAGAACAAACCAATAATTAATTTAGGGGTATATTTAGAAAACACTAGAGTGTAAACTGCGCAGAGTAAAACTCCTAAACTTTTTCTACAAAGGTATATATTAAACGGAACTACATCCTAACAAAAGTTTTTCATAAAACCTTAAATGGAGAAATAAGCAAGGCAGCATATGAGAAGGATCAAGCTAGTACACAAAATTCTAGAAAGTGTATCAGGAATTTTGTTGTCAGTTCCTTTAACGTGTTTTACAATCAAATGGAGCTCCTACAGAAAAAGGGCCTAGCACAAAATCCTCTAGTTCTTTCTCTTCATCCACTCTATGAAGACCAGTGGATTGTGATCCATCCGTATCTCAATTGGGAAAGAAAAATTTGTCACATACGACTTGAAATAGTTAAGAGCTCGGACCAAAGAAAGAGCTTCCTTTTCTATTGTGCAGTAACATTTTTCAGCCGCCAGAAGCCTTTTGCTATAGTAAAACACAGGATGAACACCGTCCTCCTTTCTCTGAAAAAGGACACCTCCAATGCCAACGTCATTAGCATCTACTGCCATAATAAAAAGGCTTCTGAAAATCTGAGGAAGTCCAAATGGGGTTAGTAATTAACACTGACTTAATTTTATTAAAAGATTCTTCAAACTGATCCGACAACCAGAACTTTTTTCCTTTTTCTAATAAACTAGTAAGAGGCTGAGGAAGATCAGAGTAATTACGCACAAATCTCCGCAAATACCCGGTCATACCCAGCACCCTTCTTACCTCTCTAACATTACCAGGCCTTTTCAAACTTATAATGGCCTCGAGATTAGCTTGTTTCTGAGCCACATGATCTAAACTAACCTGATGACCCAGATAACAAACCTTGGCCTGACTCAATTTGCACTTAGCCAAATTAACAACTAACCCTGCAGAACTAAGGGCTTCAAAAACCTTATGTAACCTTAGCATGTGTGTATCCCAGTCATTAGTGTATACTACCTAGTCATCAATAAAAATTTCCGCTCCTTTCAAAACACAGATTACCCTATTCATGAGCCTTTGGAAAGTTCATGCGGCATTTTTCATTCCAAAAGGCATAACCTTACACTCATATAGGCCAAACGTAGTGACAAAGGCGGATATTTCACGAGTTCGGTCGGACAAAGGAACCTGCCAATAACCTTTTAAAAGATCCAACTTAGAAATAAATTTGGCAGAACCAATCCGATCCAGACAATCATCAATATGAGGGAGAGGAAAAGAATCCTTTTTTGTATGGGTGTTCACTTTACGGTAGTCCACAGACATGCAAAACATACCATCTGCTTTCTTTAATAATACCATAGAACTCCAGGGACCTACTGATGGTTGAATAAGGTTATGTTTCAACATATATTCTATCTCTTTACTAACAAAATCCCAATTTACAGGGTTCAACCGGTAAGGACTCTGTTTCACAGAGAAAGCATCACCTACATCAACGTCATGACTTAAAATGTTTGTTCTACCTGGAGCATCCTGAAAAATATCTGAAAAGGAATAAATTAAATTAAGTACATCTTCCTGTTTGTTAACATCTAAATACTATAACCTACTTTTTAATATCTTCAAATTTTGCATATTTTTACCCAATGCATCCGAAGGAAACTGACACCTTAACTCGTCAGAGTCCTCGGGAGACACATCCAATACCACAGATACAGGCTCGCACACTATTGCTAATGGATCACCTTGCTTAACAATGTAAGGTTTCAAACAATTAACATGGAATATTCTACATTTACGGCTTGAACCGGGAGCTTCAATTTCATAGTTAACCTCTGACAGCTTCCTCAAAACTTTCCAAGGGCCTTTATATCTTGGTTCGAGAAAACTATCTGGGCCCATACTCAGCACAAAAAAAAAAAAAACTCCCCAGGTTCAAATGACTGTACCTTTACCATTTTGTCAAAGTTGTTCTTCATTACTGACTAGGACCGTTCCAGATTTTCCCTGGCAAACTTCCTGGCACTAACCATTCTTCCCTTCAAGTCTTCCACAAACCCTTTCACATTTATTTCCTCCTTCCGGTTGGACTTAAGCATTTAAAAAACAATTTCCAATGGACCACGGACCTTGTGCTCAAATACCAACTTTAAAGGAGCTAGACCAGTGGAAGAGTTAAGGTGATTCCTGATAGCAAAGGGAGCAAGAGGGAGGGATTTGTCCCAGTCACTAACATGATCATAACAATGTTTCTTCAGGACAGACTTGAGGGTCTGGCGGATCCTTTCCACCACTCCTTGACTCTACGGGTGATAAGGTACGCTGGTAACGTGCTGAATGGCCAGTTCAGCACACTTACCCCTAAATACCTTACTCGTGAAATTCGTCCCACAGTCGGTCAGAATTACACGAGGGAGACCATACCTGGAAAAGAAATCCATTCATTTTTCAAAAACAACTTTGGAAGTAATATGCCTCATAGGTATAGCTTTAGGAAAGTGAGAGGCTCTATACATGATAGTTAGTAAATATACGTAACCTGTTTTAGTTTTGGGTAAGGGAATGACCACATCAGTTACCAATTCAGAAAAAGGATCACCTATAGCAGGTATGGGATGCAATGGGGCTTTAGGGATCCCCCTGATTTGGTTTACCCATAATGTGACAAGTCTCACACGTTCTGATAAATTGCTTCACACTCAATTTAATTCCAGGCCACCAAAAATACCTAGCCAGACTATGAAAAGAATTTAACACACCCAAATAACCTAAAAAAAATTAGTATGAGCTAACTCCAAAACAGAATTTCTAAATTGAGAAGTTACCACAATCTGTTCCACCCGACCAGTTTTATTCAAATTATCAGATGCGGGACGACTAAACCTATATAGTCAGCCCTTTACAACTTCAAACCTAGGTTTAGTCAGATCCTCAATATCACCCAAATCCAAATTAGATTCATCCTTTGGAGCTTTAATAAAAGCAGCTCTATCCCCATCAAGTTTCATATTAACTACTTCATTGCTACTACTCTCTACTGGCCCGGGCCTTAAAACATCTAACTCTACACTACTTAACATTAAGTCATCATCACTATCTATATCAAGTAAATTAGCTTTTATTGCTGCGGACCGAGTCATAACAGCCATGGGACTAGCATTCACTGATGATATAGGGAACAGCTCCCATCCCTCACTATCCAGCTTATCATTCCCCAGGATGCCATCAATACCCAGAATAGGTAGACTATACACCACAGCCAACTCAGTGACGCGATCATATCCCGGAAAAGACATGCGGACATTAACCAAAGGAGCGGACACAACTGAATCCGGAAAACCTCCCAATTATACAAAATTTCCAGTATATTTCTCAAAACTATTTAGAGCCCTCTTCAAGACTAATGACCTGGCAGAACCAGTGTCCCTAAAAAACTTCACTTGAACAACATGAGTCAAAAATCAACTTTCCAGGCCACTCATATTTGTCGTACTTGAGTCATGATTGAGGATTAGAAGCATTAGGCTTGTTACTATTTACTGAACTACTATCTACTGGCGGTCTGTCTACAGGACTACGGCTACTAACCTCTGACTTATTACTAACCAAGGCTACAAGACTTTGATTATTTCACTCTAGGTACATCCTCCGAGCATTTAATTTTGGAAATGCCCGGGCTTGTTGCCCCAATAACAACTGCCTTTATGCCTTGAGCTTCTAGTCCCATTGTACCTGTTACCTGGCAAGACTTTATTAGCAAAAATTTTAGGGGGAGGAGAACCTCCTTGGGCTGTACCCACATCCCTATCACCTGAAAAAGATCTAAAATTAACTTTATCACTATTGGGGATATGGAGAGCCGATGAGGAGGTTTCCCCTCTCCTGCCACTATTAGGGGAGCAAGTTGTTTGATTATTTAAAGTTTTATAACTATAACTACCGCTACCTGATCGATGAGTCAATACAAACTCATCTGCTAACTGAGCGGCACTACTCAATTTTATACTCTTTACCTCCTCCAGGTGAACTCTCAACTCCCTGCTACAGGCCTTCTTAAATTCTTCAAGGGGCAACAGTTCACGTAATGCAGCGAAAGTGCCAATGTGAAGACTTTTCTGCCAGTGGTCGAACTGTTCCTCCTTGACGCGGGCAAACTCAATGAAAGACTGAGCAGGGTGTTTTGTATAGTTACGAAACTGGAAGCGGTAGGCATCAGGGACCAAGTCATACAATTTCAAAATTAAGGCTTTTACCTTCTGATAATCCCGAGTTACTCCCTCCTCCAAGGCAATATACACCCACATTGCCCTGCCCACCAACCTACACTGTATTAATGTAGTCCACATTTCTTTGGGCCAAGACAATCGGGAGGCCACGCGCTCAAATGCCTTGAAGAACTCAGGGATATCCTTTTCATCAAACACCAGCACCAATTAGTGCAGCACCTATATCAAACCTATCTTGGTAGTCCCTTTTAGGGGAACTTATCAAATTGGTCCCCAACAACTGAGCCATCTCTATATTTAATTTCACCATCTCCAACTCATTACGCCTAACGACTTGCTCTCCTCAAACTCCATTTTTTTCAACTCTATACGCTTACAAATAAGGTTGAATTCCTTCTTCTCCTAGGAATCACCCAAAGCATTAACAGGGGCCTAAGATTTTACAGGTAGAGAATCAGGGGGGGGGGGCAAAAACAGATTAAAGGACACATTACCCATAACCTGGGGAAAATTTACTGGACCCTCGTAAATGGTACCTACTACAGGAGGGTCATCAAACAGAGTTAGACCAGCTCTCATATTTACTTTGTCCTCTCCAAAACCCTCATCAACTCTCCTCACTATCACCTATTACTTCACTCTCACTCCCTTTAGCTAACTCCTATTTCAATTTATCCCTAACTAAAACCATAATTTCTGCTCTGGTGTCCGCCGTCTTCCAGAGAAGACCCAACCAATTAGAACATTCAACTAACTGTTTCTTACTTAGCAGGGGCAAATATTTCAGGCAATCAGCTTACACGAAAAAATCAGCAGGATAAAAAATAAATCTTTCCATTTTATAAAACTAAATAAAAATTCAGGGGAGAAAAGCAATGCTAAAACAAAAAATATAGATAATGAAAAGTCCACCCGAGCGTCAGTCCACCGACTAAAATACCGGATACCCTGAGCTCCCTATTCTGTCACGGTCGCCAAACATGTCATAACCCTTTTTCGTGTCGGGGTGCAAGTTCTTATTGTACGGATAGGGAAGACAGCTGTAGCGTAAATATCAGTAGAAAAATTGGCAAGTGGTAACGAAAACACTTGGGAAATCTTAACAATATTTATTAACAAAAATGTTTCTGAAAAGCCAACCTTGTGACTACCTAACAATTTAAAAATTTAACACTAAACAAATAAAAATTAATGATTAACAAATACTCCCTAGCGGGAAACAACACACTCCTAGTTAGAGAGTCATATAATTAAACATCCCAATGGGGAAACAACACACGCTCAACGAGAGGGAGTCAAATAAAAAAAAAAACACTTAAAAACTAAAAAAAAAAGAACACTAATGCATAAATTTGCTCACACTCTTTGAGGCAGGAGAAGAACAAGACCCACAGCTCCAAATAAGGTAGTGGCTCCACCGGCACACTACTACTGTAGGGAGCACAGCTCCGTAGGACTTCTGACCAAAGGCAGGGAAATCTAGCCCCAAATCAATAAAAATGGGAGATAAAAGTTCCTGGCCACTGTCTCCCTACATATCACCACGAGCTCTAAGGCTCCCACAGCTGGTCATGAAGAGGATGCGTCAACGGTGGTGCCTCTCCAGAGGCCTCCCCAAAGCCGGGATTTAATGCGTCGGCTCTGCAGACTCCAGAAGAGAGCCAGCAGGAACAGCAAAACATCGCAGGTGGCAGAAATACACCTGCAAAAAGCCTCCAACGGTGGGTAGCGCAATCCTCAGAAGGCTCAATTTAGCCAGCAGCTGCAGTAGGTCCAGGAAGCCTTAGATCTCGACTGGTCACTTTAGCGAACGAGTTCCTCAGGGATAAACACCGGTGTTTGTTGCCATCGAAGGACTCGGAAAACACGGAAAAGTAAATAGAGCGTTAAACTAGACACTTACCAATCAAAATGATTGCGGAGGAGGTTTGCTTTTCAACAAAAAACTTTAAATTTACACTAATTTTACATAAAAAATAAATGTTATAACGGAATTATGAAAAAAGACATGACGTGCAGATAATCTCACTAAGAACTTGATTAGGAAATAAACCCTCTTATTGGTAATATGAAAGGAAGAAGTGTGATTTATCCAAAAAAAATATTTATCTTAAGAGGTCTTTGCCTGGTAAATATCTGGTCATCGTTTCAAACTCCAAGAACAGTAATCATAATGATCTGTAGTATTTTTTTTTTTTTTAATATGGCGCACATCTGACCGATAAGTTAAAATCGTACTTGAAATATTGAAGAGCTTTATCGTATAGTTTCAACGTTTTGGAAATTTTATTCCTCTTTATACGTAATAAACATCCTAAAAAATTCTAATTACTCGATCAAGATATGTAGATATGCCTAAAAAAAATTATTCATAAGAACAATGGAAATATTTCTATGCATATGGGTGTGAATAGGTAGTTTAGTTATGTATCAAGTATTGATTATAAGGAGTGAGGAAATATATCCTCGTTTTGAAATAAAATCTATTTCTATTTCTGCTCTGACATAAACCCATTTAACATCAAGACATTCATTATGTGTAAAATCGTTAGATGAGAATACCTTAACACAATTGTTAATGTTTTACTCAGAAAGTCAACAATAAGTAAAGTGAATGACAGCTAAAATATAAATCGGATCATTGGATCCTATTTATAATCGTGGAAGGATCTTTCGAAAGCTTTGCTCTTGAAATTTCAACAATATTGTGGATAAGTAAATTTCAATATTTTGGACATCTAAAACGCAGAAACCATAAAGAGGAGATGGAAAATTGTAGTTCTGGCCGAAAGGATGTTACAAAAAGCGTCCTTCATAAGGCACGTCGCAATAGGTATTCCTCAAGAGGAGCGCACAAAAGCACTCAAACTTTGCTATTGGCATATCCGGAAATATTCATTAACGACTCCGTCGAATATATGGTTTGTTGGTTTAAATTAAGCCAGCCCTAAATTAGCAGGGGCTATTACACTAATGTGTCCTGAAAGAGAGACAGTTTGTAAACAGGTTTCCAGAATGTAACTGCCAAACTAAGACGACTGTCAATTAAACTTCAATAAGAGTATAAAAACATCTTTTGCCCTAAATTAGGCTATGATCCAAACAGAGATTAGAAGATACTATTGTTGATATTTTGGGAACAGCTGACTTCATTAGAATTTGAAAACTTTTAAATGTCTCTCAACGTGATTTATCGGCCATTTTTTAAGTAAAATTTTGCTTTAGTTCATTGTTACTCGAAATTTTTTGTCTGGCTATAATTATCTAAGGAATTGTTACTTTATTTCACAAATATGTTTTTTCTTTACTTAAGACTTGACTGATGTTGGAATTTCACCCGCCATAAAAGCTGGAACTCTCACAATAGTTACTCGGCTTAAACCGTTGAGAATACACTCTTGTAGGGTAGAATCTGTAATTGAAAGATAATCGATATTGATAACCTGATTCTTACGGCGAATGGAATCAGATTGGAAATGGAAATAAGATCACTCTCTATGACTTCAAGATTCACAGGAACCCGAATTTATCCAAAGGGACACAAACAACTTCGAATTTACTTGCAAAACAGAGAAAATGAAAATGATAATACATAATAAAAGATAATTTCTACATGTATACTCGCAGCAGTATGTGAGCATTTGGCTAAACCAAATTAAAATACTAGGATAATTATCTGCTTTTTACAGTAGTGCTATATAAAGTTTAATTAGACATGTTAGTTATATTAGGAACAGTACACGCTAGGTTATCAATTCATGAATACTTACTTTACTTTGATGGCTCCGGTCCTATGCAGCAGGGGAACCCCACTCTCTACAGGACCTCCACTGTCGTTTTACCTTGTTCGTTTAGACACTTTAGAGTATTTAACGCTTCATATCACGTATTGTTCATTTACTGTTAAATCGTCGCTGTCAAAAGACTCATGAAATAGAAAAGTCTTCAGTTTCCTCTTAAAAGCCTTAATATCTTCAATCATTCGAATGTTTCGTGGGAGCTTATTATATAGTCTCGGGACCGCATATTTAAAGGCTCGGGAGCCTAGAATAGACAAATCTAGGTTCCAACAGTTTGAAGCCATTTGTAACTATGCTCGTGTCGACACGATTTGTTGGCTGCGCATTATGTAGCAATTCTCTTAATATTCTGGACGCCAAGTTCTTATAACTTGGTGGGTTATTGTACATATTTTAAATTAAATTCTCGCTTTATTCGGCAGCCAGTGTAAATCAATTAGTATAGGGCTGATCGTTTCTCCAGGTGGGACACCTTTTTTTCAGTATTGCTCCTCTGTTTGTTATGTTTTGTAATTTCTTAAGTTGCACTTTTGGTAAATTGTAGTAGACAGAGTTGCAGTAGTCAATCCTGGTAATAACAGAGTTTATCACAAGTTTCTTTAAAGAATTTTCGTCCAGGTAGTTGTTTATAAACGCAATATTTCTTAGATGATAGCCAGCAGTTTTTATTACATTATTTATTTGGGCATTAGAGACAGGTTACAGTTAATAAATACACCTAAATCTCGAACTTTACTAGATATCGGCACCGAGTCATTATTTATGTTCATTTGAATATCACCTAAGTTTCTCACGCTGTTTCTCTTGCCCACCGCCATGAATTCAGTTTTGTTCTCATTTAATTTTAGTTGGTTAAATGTTATCCATTCTCTAACACTATTAAGGGTTCGGTTTAGAGTTTCAGTAGTGTCATGTATATCATCTATGGAGAAGTAAAATTGTGTGTCATCTGCAAATAGCTTAAACTTCACGCCGTACCTACGTAGCATTTTCGATAGACCAATAGCATAGATGCAAAATAAGATTGGACCAATTACACTCCCCTAGGGAACCCCTCTGTTTTAGGTTTCATATAACAAATAAGAGTTTCCAATTTGTAAACTGCAGTTTCTACCAACTAAGTAGTCTTTAAGTATTCGAAGGCTTGATCTTGAACGCCGATGGACCGTTGATTATTTAGTAGCAGTTCATGCACCACTGTATCAAAAGCAGCACTGAGAACGAGCAGTATTAAGATACCACATTTATTTTCATCCATCATTTCTAGCATATCATTCACAACAGAGCAGATGACTGTCTCCGTAGAATATAGTTTTCTGTAAGCAGATTGGTTGTCAGGCAAAGCTTCTATTACTTCTAAGTGGCTGACTAGTTGTTCAAGAATTGCATATTCAATAAAACAACTTTTAGTTCTAAAATGTGTTATCTCAACACTACAGTTTGTCAAAGGCAAACGCAATATATTCCTTTGTACGACTCCATAGAGTGTATGATAACTTGTTAAAACAACAAAAGTACAATGTTATTTTCCCCTTACAAATACAATGTTTCTCATAATCGCGGAAAATTTCTATCGATCACAGTTACAACTAAACATGGAGTGAAAGGGTAGAAAGTTGTTACACACACAAACTCTCTCACACACACACAAACACACACACATATATATGTATATATATATATATATATATATATATATATATATATATATATATATATATCTATATATATATATATATATATATATATATATATATATACATACGTTTATATATATATATATATATATATATATATATATATATATATATATATATATATATATATATATACATACGTTTATATATATATATATATATATATATATATATATATATACATACGTTTTTATATATATATATATATATACAC
>NC_090733.1:56287448-56297448 GCF_036898095.1 Palaemon carinicauda
ATAAAGAAGCCTTAGTTGTAGGAAAATGGTATGTGGTAATTTATAAAGATTAGGAGCGTCCATTATTTTGCATTGGTAGAGCAACAAATCGGTTTTTAGAGGAAGGAGGAGTCAAAGTGACTCACCTTGAGTTAAGTAGCTTGAAACCACATATCATCATCATCTGCCCTTACGCCTATTGACGCAAAGGGCCTCAGTTAGATTTCTCCATTCGTCTCATTCTTGAGCTTTTAAATCAATACTTCTCCATTCAACATCTACTTCGCGCTTCATAGTCCTCAGCCATGTAGGACTGGGTCTTCCAACTCTTATAATGCCTTGTGGAGCTTGGTTGAAAGTTTGGTGAACTAATCTCTTGGAGAGAGCGAAGAGCATGCCTAAACCATCTCCATCTACCCCTCACCATGATCTCATCCACATATGGTACTTGAGTGATCTCTCTTATAGTTTCATTTCTAATCCTGTCCTGCCATTTAACTCCCAATATTCTTCTGATGGCTCTGTTCTCCAATCTTTAGAATCTGTTGGATATTTTTTCATTGTTATACCACGACTCATATCCAAACAGTAACACCGATCTCACTAAACTGATATATAGCCAGACTTTTAAATGTAATTTCAGGGGATTTGATTTCCAGATCTTACTTAACCTAGCCATTGTCTGATTTGCTTTTTTCAATCTTTCATTGAACTCAAATTCTTAAAGCCTACATTAGATATCATAGTTCCTGAATATTTAAATGGTTCCACCTCATTAAACCCATTTTCCTTCCAATAATATTTCATCTTCCATTGCATGTTCCATTCTCCTCATCCGTCTTTTTTCTATTTATCTTGATCTGTAGTGTTCTGCTAATAAGGACAGCGTCATCAGCACACTCTAGGTCAGCTAATTTCCTGTTACCAACCCAGTCTAATCCTTTCCCCAACATACCCAACTGTTCTATGCATTACAAAATTCATGAGGAGGATGAACAACATAGTATTTTCATGACAACTGGCGTAAGTGTGATGCTTCTAAATATTACAATCATTCAGATCTCCTTATTTTTGCCGTTTTCACCAACACTCATAGCTCCCATTCACCAGGCTTTGCCTCTTCACGCCACATTCTACAAATAATCTTGTAAGTAATCTGGGAGTCACTTCATTTTCGGCCAATATTATCTTAGCAGTTACTCCATCGTAACCAGACACTTTCCATCTCTTCGAGTTTTTCCAATAGATAGCTTCCACTTCAAACACCTTGAATTCAATGATAGGCACATCAAGGTCTTCATCCGCTTCAGGTATATCAATCAAATTATTCCCTTTATATCTCCTATTCATGACCCCACTAAAGTGTTCCATCCAACGTTGCCTTTCTTCATCTTCTGTTGTTATAACAGCTCCATCTCTCTTTTTGATGGTTAGATGCTTCTTCTTTGTTCCCGTAGATATTTCTATAATAATTCTATGTACAATTCTTATACCATAGTCATTCCCTGACTCCATAGCTTTGTCAGACTCATCTGCTTTCCTGTCTAAATATTCTCTCCAGTCATTTCTGGCTTTTCTTTTGACCTCACTATCAATACTGGAATGCTTAGCATGCTCTACCTTGCAATTTTCATTACATCCTTAAAACTTTTAACAATCAACTTCTATCTTTGTCTCCTTTTTATAGTACCCCAAGTATCATTCGTTAATTGTTTTTTAATTTAAAGTCTCTAAGACTGCAAATCGATTGCTACATTCAATTTCAAAGATTTCTGTGCTCATCCTCTAGAAGCTTAGTTGTATCAAACCTAGATATTTTATCTACATTTCTGTTGGGTGCTTTTAGTTTTAATTTCAGTGTAGCAAGAGGAGCTAGTGGTCATTACACATATTTGCACATCTATAGCTTCTTACACTTTTCAGAGTGCTCCTTCTCTCTTTATCAATGGCTATGTGATCTATTTGATTTTTGTAACTACAACATGATGAAACCCATGTTTATTTTTGGATGTCCTTGTGCTGGAAAAAGAATATCTTTAATAACAAGATTGTTTGTTGAACAAAATCTTATAAAATGTGCCCCATTTTCATTTGCAACTTGGCCAAGACCCTCAACACCCATTACATTCTCTATACTTCCATTATTCCTTCCAACTTCAGCATTGAAGTCACCAATAACAATTTTCATATCTCTCTCTGTGATCTCATCTGTTACACTCTGCAATTCTTTTTAGTATTCGTCTTTCCTGTCTTCAGGGAAATCATTTGTTGGTGCATAGCTAACTATAATTCTCATATTGCACTGCTTTGATTTAAACTTTGCAAGTGACCATCTGCTATATACAGCTCTCCATTCCATTAATCACTTTTCTGCTCTTGATGTCGTAATTCCTACGCCTTCTCTTCCAACTCCATCTGTTCTTCCTGAGTAGATATATGTATTGCCTTGGTGTGAGTTCTTTACCAATCCCTTCACGTGTTTCACTTAGGGCTAAGAAATCCAAACTATATTTCATAAATTCACTCTCTACTTGCTGTAACTTCCAAATCTGATTCATATTTCTAACATCCCAATTACCAATTTTAAATTTTTTTTTAGTATTTATTAACTGGGAGATTCTTAGCACCCTGTAACGCCTGAGACTGGGGGCCATTCTTTAATTTTCGCTTCTTAAAGAATGACTAAATCCATAGAGGATTCATTGGTTAGAGTCATCAAAGGACAGCCAGTTCCTTGTGATGCGCAGTGCCTAAGGCCTCAGGAGTAGAGGAGTATCCATAGCACCAAACGAATACATACTTTTTTCTAATCACAGATATAATTAAAGGTCCTTTATTTATGGAACCCAGGCCTTAACGAAAATGGTTAGTGCCATCTATAAAAGAACAGAAGTAGTTTTTAGAGCATTCAGTTGAAGTAAATAGACAAGTCTTATATTCAGGCATTCATTTTGTTACGTATATAGATATAATATATATTGAATTGTTCACTTTCATTTCAGGTTTTTTATTCTACATATTTTTTCATTAGTAATAGGTTTGATTAATATTTTCTTTGAAAAGAAAACCTTTTTCTTTTTCCGTTTTTTATATATCAATATTTTTTCCCTTGAAATAAAGGGTCGAAAATATTTTCTAATAACTATCATTTACCTATATTTTTGGTTGAAATTATTAAGAAAATATATAAATGCATATAAGAATAATATAAAAGATAAGAAAATTTCAAAATCTATTACTTAATAACATAACATTAAGAATTAGTTGCTTTTTCATTCAAGTGTCCAAAATTGCCTCACCATTTTTCGAGGTGAGGCATAATTGGACACTAGATATTCCAGATTTTTTCATGAATTTTTCATTTTGTACCTTCCTTTAGTATCATCTACAAATTTTTTGATAGAAATAATAATTTCTAGTATTATTTTTGAGAAGCCCTAAAATGAAGGCGAGGCAATTATTGGACACCCATATTAAAAAAAATTTTTAGTGGTATTTAAAACTTTTTCAAAATCAAACATACTAATATTTATAAAGTAGAAGGTTGGGAAATTTCTAACAGCATTATAGTTTTTGAAAATTATAAATATTTTTAGAGATATTGCAGCTGTCCAATTTTTGCCCCACTTGTCCAAAATTGCCTTACCCTACTATATATATATATATATATATATATATATATATATATATATATATATATATATATATATATATATATATATATGTATATATATATATATATATATATATATATATATGTATGTATATTTTCTATAATATTCAATATAAGAATTTTTTCTTTAATTCTTTCTTCATACTTGTACAATATATAATCCCTAAGCTTAATGTTAGCAGCAATCCTTCATTATATGCGAAAAAAATCTTTGTATAGCACTCTGCACTTCACAGTTCCAGCTGCGTGGTGTTTAGGTGTTGTACGCATGCACACAGGAAGCTACAGGAGAGTCTGAGCCACGGGCTGAGAGGGAAAGAGAGCACTGTCAGTCACATAGTGCCGACCTTTACTAGTCGGGGAAGGGTAATTAATTTCTTTTTTTTTTTACTCCATGGGTGTTTTACTAGAGAACTGTGTACTATATTCTTGAATGTGATAAAATGTAGAATTAGATTATCATCCTACTTCCATCTACTCTATTATATTCATTTTTTCCCATGTTTTACAATTTCTTGGTTTTCTTTACAATTCCCATGACTAGAAGAGAGGCAGAACGCTGCTTTTCAACACTGAAAACAATAAAAGTTTCCTAAGAAGTGTTATGAATTTGAAAAGACTAAATGCACTTGTAGCACTTTTATTGGAGAAAAACATTGCTCAGTTGTATGTCATTCCCAGATCTAGGAGAAAATAATAAATCTTTTCGTTCATATTAAAACAAGAAAAACGGATCTAATTTTTAAATGAATGGATCAAGCTCGAAAACTAATAATTTAGGTTATGGTAAGTAAGAAAAAATTTGATCCAGTTTTTTTTAGGATTCTACAGTATCAAGTTTCTGAATGCATTTCTTATGCTGGTTGGTTTTCTTCCACACAATGTTAAAACAAAGGCTAATATTTTTTTTTTTTTTTTGGGGGGGGAAGCAGCACACCGACTGATTTCAGCCTGGAGCTGTCACTGCGATTGACTATTTAGTTACTCAGAAAACTTGGAGCACACGGAAAACAGTACTGTATATTCTGGTGGTTATAATGAATGACTATTAGATTTGTACCAACCGTGGGTCACACAATTGTACATAATTCCTTTTGTATATATTTTGCTCGTATCTTCGCTCTTCCCTCGCACTAAAAAGAACCAGAATAAACATGTCTGCTTGTCGCCTATGTAACATTGTCATTTTCTCGAACATGTAATTTCCTGTTGCCTTGAGGTTTTGTATATAAAGGAGAGTGTTCCATAATAAATTAACTCAGTTGATTGCATCCTACCTTTGAGTTCACAACCTTCTCTCTGCACCGTCACAGATTGCTCAGCAAACTTGCAGCATCAGGAAAACATACTTTGGTGGTTATTACGAATGGCTTGGAGCATAGGAGAAATAGTAGACTCCTGTGGTTAAGTATTACTATTGACTATTTAGTTACTGAGCACACTCGCACTATACGGAAAACAGACTTTGGTGATTATTACGGTTGGTTATTTAGCTACTCAACAAACTAATAGCAGGTTTTATACTTGATAAACTACTTAAGATAATTCAAAATAAGCTCTACTTTTCAGGTTTGGTCGTGGAGTAGATGATATTTTTAATAATTCATTCTTGTGAAGTAAATAGATTTGAGTATCAAGAAGAAACAAACTGGAGTTATTTATATAATCCACTACTATAATACACTAATGCACTAAATTGTATTATATCCAAAGTCAAATAGATTTACCATGCGATTGGTAATGATCTATAAACTAATGTATATCTTGATAATTTTGTAGGAGTTGATTTTAAAATGCAATATTAAAAGTTAACTTTTAAAGTCAACAACTGTTATATATTACACATTAAATATTCTTATCTTTCTATGATAATACAAGCCCATGCATTTATGTTAATACGTATATACATTTATATATATGCATGCATCTACACATACACAGACAATATAGTAGCTAAACATTTTGTGAGCAATTCAAGAACCCTACTTTGCAAAAATTCAGATCTCCAATCCCTTGCATTGGTTATATTTGACGTAATATTTTAGAATCAGTTTTCATAAAGTATTATGATGGTGACAATATACAGATTTGCTCTGTTCTAATGAAATTGGATTAAATTCGTAAGATAATAAGCAAATATACATATAAATGATTCATGAGTAAATAGGTGACATTGAATAGATTTTAAGTCTATAAGTTTCCTCCATACCGTTTGTTTTATTTCACTTTGGTTGAATGTATAGCTCTATGTATGTATGAAAGAGTGCAGATATCTTATACTCCATACATAAATTGTTTCACTTAGGTTAGCATTTTGTTCAGTTATTTTCTATATCCTTTTCCCTTTTTTGATAACATGTTTTAATTCATCTATTTACTTTATTTCCTTATTTTCCTAATTATATAACTCTTTGAATTATGACAAACGTAATAAAATATCTTTCCTTTTTTCACCTTTATGCAGCCTGTATTGTATTTACATATGTAAAATTTTCCTTTTAGGTATATTCATGTATAATTCCATCTTCCTCATGTTTTCATTTCTAACATACTGTTCAAATTGTGATATTAAAGTTTCTTTACTTTTTTGACAATTAAGTGATCTTTTGTTGCGCTGCTTAAATTTAAACTTGGAATTGGTCTTTAATGTCGTTTTATCAAACATTTAAAATGCTGTTCAATGTTTACAAGATTTTCATCTTTTGCTTTTACATAAAATGTTCTATCTTCATATCATTTCCTTACTCCGATCATTGTATCTTGGTGGTGCGTCCCAATTACATGATAGTATTCGGTACTTAGTTTCTCATTTTCACTGTGAACCTGCTATTTATAAATATGAAGACCAATCACATCGTAATGATAATGATGACACACACACATTGACCTTTAGCTTTCTTCGTGGCTGAGTGGTATGGTCAATGTCACACAAGTATCCTGGACCAGGGTTCAAAGCCCGGCCAGACAGATACTATAGTCTTTGAGTGATTTCGCCTGGGGCTCTGATCCCAGGGTTGGTAAAATAATCCAGACTTTAGTGTGTTAATATATAAGGCTTATTTGAAGTATGAAAAACACGTTTAAATGTGCAAAAATGATTACTAATCGAATGCCAAGTCACAAACCTACCAATTAGGTACGATGGTGAAGATGTGATGATTTCAATTCTAAGTACAAAAAACCTGAATTCGACAGGTATATGTACAGAAGAATTATCATTTACTTGTATCTTTCTTCGTGGCTGAGTGGTATGGTCAGTGTCACACAAGTATCCTGGATCAGGGTTCGAAGCCCGGCCAGACTATAGTCTTTGAGTGATATCGCCTTGGGCTCTGATCCCGAGGTTGTTAAGAGAATCCAGACTTTAATGTGTTAAAATATATGGCTTATTTGGAACATATATAAATATATATATATATATATATATATATATATATATATATATATATATATATATATATATATATGTATGTATACATATTTATATATATATATACATATTTATATATATATATATATATATATATATATATATATATATATATATATATATATATATATATATATATATATATATATACATATATATATATATATATATATATATATATATATATATATATATATATATATATATATATATATATATACATATATATATATATATATATATATATATATATATATAAGAGAATAAATGAAGGTAAATAGTACTGTAAGCAAAATAGGGCTGAAATAAAGATTATATAAGAATTTGTGTATGTGCTGCCAAATATGAAAATGAATGCTGACTGAGAGTGATATTGTATCATATATTTCTACAAAACGCTGACGGATTCAGATGCATTAGAGAAATCTTTTGTTTTATGGTGAATAAAAAAAAAGTGTAATACAAGCAAAACTTTTTTGACAAAGAAACCGAAGGATTAGTCGAAAAAATACCTTTGATATCGAAATATAAAAGACTGTCAGCCTTTATAAACGAGCTTTTGTTGTTTTTGCGAATTTTTCAGCTTTTTTCTTTAAAGGTATCGTTTCTCTTCAGTTTTAAGGATTATATCTTTTCCTTTATCAAACAAAACTAACTTGATTGGATATGGATAAAATGAAAACGATGGATACAAGAATTGTCGAAAGTTTTTCAGTTCTAAAGAAAGTCAAAAGCGAAAAGTTTATGCAAGCAATTCAGTTCATATTGACCAAAAAAAAAAAAAAAAAAAAAAAAAAAAAAAAAAAGAGCTGAGAAGTCTCTCTCTTTTATGACTGGAAAGTAAAATAACAAGGAATAGTTTATTGATAATCACAATATGATCCACAAAATCTAGTGATAAGCATCACGTCCATGAAAAATAAAGGTCTATTTGTAAACTAAAGATACAAATGATGCTGGTTTATACAGCCCATAAGGTTTGGACAAAATCAGAGAAAGAGAAACAAGAAAGGACCAACTTTCATCCAATAAATTGATTTAATATCATAAAATAATCCAATGAAGTGAAAAACTACAGTCACTGAAAAAAAAAAAACCATTTATTGAAATTCTGATTGGTAATATTTGTCGTATCAAGGTAACTGTTTATGGTGTAGGGGCGACACACTTAAAAAAATGGTTTGTAAATGGATAAAGATAAACGGGAATGTTAGTGAAAGTAACGTTTTGGGGTGATTTTGAAACCAAGAATAATGCAAAGTTAATGTTTAAATACTTAGTTGACAAATTGAAGGGAATAGTTTATATAAAATTAGAAGGATAAAAAAGTAAGTGAAATAATAATTCCATAGGGTCTTTGCAAAAGTTTCGAATAATTGTATATAAAGATTCAAAGTATTTGGAGAGAAACTTTGATTTTTCTTTGCTATGATTAATTTAGAAGGCTCAAACAAAGACTAATGCCTTGGTCGGATAAAAGTAAACAACGATGGGTAATGCAATATACAGCAAACTTAGTAAACATTAAACATGGAGGCGGGATTTTGACTCAAGCATTTTAAATCGAACAATTCAGCTGGTGTTATTTTCACAAATATTAAACTAATAAAAGGGAATTAAATAGATTCACTTTAATTTAGCTCAACCAACCTGCATTTTACATATTTCTATTATCATATGCAAGGATCTAATTATATTTCTCTCACCAGGTTATTTTAAATCCCCAGCAAAAGGAGACGCTTTCACTTTGTTTAAATCTGTATTCTATGGTCAGCAATCCATATCGTTGCGTTAAATTTTTGAATGCTTTCATGAGAGATTATAATCCTTAGAAAGATGACAAGTTGAAACATGCATAACAGGATAAGGTATTAAAATATCTTTTGCATATTTTAAGATCTAACACTGTTAACATATTACCTACAAAACAAATGCAGTACTGTGATGGTATTTTTGTGCGAGGGCTTCCCCTGCTGAAGTAATAGGGAGCAGGCGCTCTTGGTCCTACATTCAGTCTTACTTAAAAGAATAAACAATAGGGTTCTGTCACATAATGAAGTGTTGTTCGCTGTGTATGTCTTAGTGTCGAACATATATGGTCCAACCAATGTATTGCAATATAACTGAAACTATTGTTTATTTGGTAACATATCTAAAATTTATACATTCACAATGTCTACATCTTGTCATTTTAAAGGTTTTAAAGTTGTTCATGAATGGCAGAGGTAGAGGACAGTGTTTATGCCCAAGCAGGGCAGTGCCCTTAACAAGAGAGACTGATCATACATCAATAGGATTAGCGTCCAAGACCCCTTTCCACCCAAGCTATGCCCATGGATGGTCAGGTAAAGGCTGCTGATGACTCAGCAGGTAGACCTATAGTCTCCCCCCCCCCCCCCCCAAAAAAAAAAAAAAAAACAATAGCTCACAAGGACGGTGAGGTAGCAGACAATACAAGAAACTATCGAGTTTGAGTGGGGCCTTTTCTTACTTCCTACAACTATTGCAAGAAATAAGATAGAAAATATTTTTATAACAACTAGTCAAAAGATTATCGTATAAGATTAAGCGCTTCCTTGCTTATACTACAAATTATTTTGAAAATGATTTCCATAAATAACCTTTATTTACTAGCCCTAAGCATGCGGAATTTTGGCTTTGCGTATCCTTCCCTGCCTGTTCTAATACACCAGACTAGTCTTAAGCTACCACCCATATATGTTTAACATAACCTAACTTAATAACCCCTAGACTCGTAGCCTAAAGTATCCTTTTCAAACTTTATCAAACATGGTAGTCTTGCCGCCTTACCCAGCCTGTTTAAAATATCCCTTAACCTATTGAAGCCACCCCCAGGTGTTCTCGCGTAAAAGTCTCATAACTTTGTCCGTCTTCCATGACTTGTTGTTACATGCAAG
>NC_090733.1:56302448-56304948 GCF_036898095.1 Palaemon carinicauda
GCTTGCTGTCAAGAACATCTGCTAAAAGGGTTCCCTTTTCCATTGGACAGTGAGTGACAGAGCCATCTGGTTTAAGTAAATGAGGAACTGTTGCGTCTACACCAAAGAGTGCATATTTGACAGATGTCCACGACTTATGTTCATAGGTTGTACCAGAAAGGATTTCTTTATGGTTACATTGTATTCTTTTCCGGTTGAAGCATAAATTCTGTGGCAAAAGCTCTAAGCTGAGTATAGTTATTCTAGGTTAAATCTGATCCGTTACCCTTCCAAAGATGATAGGCCTTCTGCTTCTCCAAATAAGCACGTCTACAATCATTATTGAACTATGGTTTGTCCTTCACTCGGTACCTTAGTGATACACCTATCAATTATGATGACTAGATTCTCATTCAAAAGGACTACGAGATCAACACTACTATACAATTGTGACCAATTCAAGCCCAAATGATCATGTAAAAGCCCATTCCAGTCTGCTTGATATTTCATATAAATCTTGCATGAATAAGATACATCAGGGACAAGCTGCTTAGTCTTCACTACTAATGAAATCAAGGTATGATCAGATATCCTAACTGGAGAACCAACCTTACTTATTGTAACGCCAGGGGAGTCAGTGTATACGAGGTTCAAGCAGTTACTAGACCTGTGAGTAAGTCACTTATGATTTGCTCACAGCCTGATTCAGAGGCAAAGTCTAAAGCTCTTAAGCCATGGCGATCGGTAATAAAAACAGAATTTAACCACTCTCTGCGGTGAGCATTGAAATCACCTTCAAAGTCAAAAGAGGCCTTTCTATCATCTTCTTGTATCTTAGCCATAATGGTAAGAAGACAATAAAAGACAGAATCATCCATGTCAGGATTCCGGTTGATCAAACACAAATAAAAGTTGTTATGCCTGCCACATGCTTTTATTACCTGAATCTCATGACATCAACATTAATAGCAGGACTTATTAGAAGCAGGGTACTCAATCCCAATATACACAGCCATTCCCCTGGACCTAGGGATGGCATGAGGTTTCAACATTATTGGCTTCTTGAAGCTAGTTATAAGGAGCTCAGATGAGTGCCTCATTAGAAACCAAAATTTCTGAGCACAAAAGAATATCGTACTATCTGGACATAATTGTAAGATCTTGAATATTTGCCTGTAGACCACGAATATTGCAATACAGTATATGAAACTGACGAAATCTAGGACGTACTGTTCCCGGATTTTGCTCAATGTCTCCAGAAAGCATAAGAATTAATGGTAATAAAGAAAATACACCATAATGATAACAAAGCAATATGTACAGAAATATAAATTAAGTAATAGATCAAACCCACGGACTAGAGAAATAACATGGAAAAAACTGGTCAACAAGGAGGAGCTGATACACAATGCAAGGCTAAATACACCTCGAGGATAGTCATTGCAACTGAAGGGAGGACAGTAAAGATGGTTTGAAGAAGTAAACAAATCATATAAGGAAAGAGACTCACTTGGTAAACCACCAGGCATTCATGGGCTTTCTATTAAGCCTGCCCAACACACTAGGATATTAACTATTAATATACACACAAACATATATATATATATATATATATATATATATATATATATATATACATATATATATACATTTATATATATATAAATATATATATATATATATATATTTATATATATATATATATATATATATATATTTATATATATATATATATATTTATATATATATATATGTAGATATTTATATATATATATATATATATATATAGTTGTACCCTTTCTGGTACAACTCAAAAACATAAATGGTGGTCTACCCTTAAATCTGCACTCTTTGGTGTTGATGCAACAGTTCCTCCTTTACTTAAACCAGATGGCTCGGTCACTCACTGTCCAAAGGAAAAGGCAACCCTTTTGGCTGATGTTTTTGACAGTAAACAGAGTAATGAAAAACTCAAACTTCCTCATTCCTGTTTTCCTGAGGCTAAACTAACTAGTTTAGCTTTTCGATCTCGTGAAATTAAAGCTCTGTTGATGGACCTTGATGCTCATGGAGGTGTAGACCCAAATGGTATTTTTCCTTTGTTTTTTATAAAGACAGCAGATTTCTTACCTCCAAAGTTATCTGTTATTTAGCGCAAGTTAGCTAGAAAAGGAGCTTTTAGCACTTGTTGGAGAATTGGTAATGGTACTCTTCTATTTAAATGTGTTTGTGGTAGATTAAGTCCCACTGATTACTGCCCAATTTCCATAACTCCCATATTATCTAAAGTTTTTAAATGTCTTCTGGCATAACGTCTTAATAGGTTTGCTGAAGGTAATCATCTATTCCCCAGTTTGCAATTTGGTTTTCTTAAAGGCCTTTGAGCATGTGATGCCCTTCTTACAATCTCCAATGCTGTACAGAAATCCTTTGATTGTGGTCAGGAAGTTCGTATGATTGGCCTTGATTTTAGTGCTGCCTTTGACCGTGTTAATCATGAGGCCATTGTTTTCAAACTCAA
>NC_090733.1:56309948-56349948 GCF_036898095.1 Palaemon carinicauda
TATATACCCACTTAGAATTCATTTTAGGGAAACAGATTCTGGCAGGGTGGAGATTCGAATCCCCATCTGTTCGGCCGGAGACCATGCCTGTGAAGACTCTACTGACTGACCTATCAAGAGAGATAAAAGTTTATGACAAATCCCCGTACATAATTTTGTCAAATTCAGGAATCTGTTCATAGAATTGAAATAAACATATCTCCTCCATGATAGCTGATTCGTGAGTTTGCAACACGTGGTCATTTTAAATCAATATACATCAAAAGCACACATCATTTCCAACAATGTATATATCACCCCCGAATGGCATTTAATACCGAACTCTATCTAAGAATTCATTTAATTTTAACAGCTTCTGGCCGGGTGGAGATTCGAACCCCCACCTGTTCGGCAGAAAACCATGCCAGGGGGGACTCTACCGACTGAGCTATCAAGAGAGATAGAAGTTTATGACAAATCCCCGTACATATTCCTGTCGAATTCAGGAATCTGTTCATAGAATTGGAATAAACAGATCTCCACTAGGATAGCTGATGCGTGAGTTTACAACACGTGGTAATTTTTAATGAAGATATATCACAAGCACAGGTGATTTCAATCAATGTAAACATCACCCACGAATGGCATTTAATACCGAACTCTATCTAAGAATTCATTTTATGTTAACAGCTTCTGGCTGGGTGGAGATTCGAATCCCCACCTGTTTGGCCGGAAACCATGCCTGCAGAGACCCTGCCGACTGAGCTATCAAGCGAGATTAAAGTTTATGACAAATCCAAGTACATATTCTTGTCGAATTCGGGAATCTGTTCATAGACTTGAAATAAACCACTCTCCACCATGATAGCGGAATCATGAGTTCCAACAAGTGGTCATTTTAAATGAATATACATCACACGCACACATGATGTCAATCAATGTAAATATCACCCACGAATGACCGTTAATACCAAATTCTATCTTGGGAATATATATCCACTTAGAATTAATTTGTTGGTAACAGCTTATCGCCGGGTGGAGATTCGAACCCTCACCTGTTTGGCCGGAAACCATGCCTGCAAAGATTGTACCGACTGAGCTATCAAGATATATGAAAGTTTATGACAAAACACGGTACGTATTCCAGTTGAATTGCAGAATCTGTTCATAGACTTGAATTAAACCCATCTCCACCAGGATGGCTGAATCGTGATTTTGCAACACGTGGTCATTTTAAATGAATATATATCACAAGCACACATGATTTCGATCAATGTAAATATCACCCACGACTGGCATCTAATAACGAATTTTATCTTGAGAATATATATCCACTTAGAATTCATTTCATGGTAATAGCTTCTGGCCGGATGGAGATTCGAACCCCCACCTGTTCGGTCGGAAACCATACCTGCGCAGATTTTACCGACAGAGCTATCAAGAGAGATGAAATTTATGACAAATCCCCGTACATATTCCTGTCTAATTCATGAATGTGTTCATACACTTGAAATAAACCCTCCTATATCTTTATAGCTTAGTGGTGAGTTTGCAACACCTGGAAATTCTAAATGAATATATATCACAAGCACATGTGGTTTCAATCAATGTAAATATCATCCACGGCTGGCATTTATTACCGAATTTTATATTGAAAATATATATCCAGTTGGAATTTATTTTATGGTAACAGCCTCTGGCCGGGTGGAGATTCGAACCAACATCTGTCAGGCCGGAAACCATGCCTGCGGAGACTCTACCGACTCAGCTATCAAGAGAGATAAAAGTTTATGATAAATCCCCGTACATATTCCTGTCAAAATCAGGAATCTGTTCATAGACTTGAAATAAACCCATCTCCACCTTGATAGCTGAATCGTGAGTTCCGACAAGTGGTCATTTTAAAAGAATATATATCACAAGCACACGTGATTTCAGTCAATGTAAATATCACCAACGAATGTCATTTACTACCGAATTTTATCTTGGGAATATATATCCATTTAGAATTAAATTGTTGGTAACAGGTTCTCGCCGGGTGGAGATTCAAACCCTCACCTGTTCGGCCGGAAACCATGCCTACGAATACTCTACCGACTGAGCTATCAAAAGAGATAAACATTTATGACAAATCCCTGTACTTATTCCTCTTGAATTGCGGAATCTGTTCATAGACTTGAATTAAACCCATCTACAACAGGATAGTTGAATTGTGATTTTGCAACGCGTGGTCATTATAAATGAATATATAGTACAAGCACACGTGATTTCAATCAATGTAAATATCAACCAAAACTGGCATCTAATGCCGAATTCTATCTTGGGAATATATATCCACTTAGAATTCATTTCATGGTAATAGCTTATGGCCAGATGGAGATTCGAACCCCCACCTGTTTGGTCGGAAACCATGCCTGCGAAAACTCTAGCGACTGAGCTATCAAGAGAAATAAAAGTTTATGACATATCCCCGTACATATTCCTGTTGATATCAGGATTCTGTTCATAGACTTGAAATAAACCCATCTCCACCATGATATTTGAATCGTGAGTTTACAACACGTGGTCATTTTAAATGAATATATATCACGAGCACCCGTGATTTCAATCAATGTAAATATCACCCACGTATGGCATTTAATACCGAATTTTATATTTGGAATATATATCCACTTGGAATTCATTTTATGGTAATAGCTTCTTGCCAAATGGAGATTCGAACCCCCACCTGTTCGGTCGGAAACCAAACATGCGAAGATTTTACTGACAGAGCTATCAAGAGATATAAAATTTATGACAAGTCCCCGTACATATTCCTTTCGAATTCAGGAATCTGTTCATAGACTTGAAATAACCCATCTTCACCATTATAGCTGAGTCGTGAGTTTGCAACAAGTGGTCATTTTAAATGCATATATATCACAAGTACACGTGATTTCAATCAATGTAATTATCACCCATGGCTGGCATTTTTTACCGAATTCTATCTTTGAAATATATATATCCAGTAGGAATTAATTTTATGGTAACAGCCTCTGCCGGGTGGAGATTCGAACCACCAATTGTTTGGCAGGAAACCATGCCTGCGAAAACTCTACCAACTCAGCTATAAAAAGAGATATAAAAGTTTATGACAAATCTCTATACATATTTCTGTCAAATTCAGGAATCTGTTCATAGACTTGAAATAAACCTATCTCCACCATGACAGCTGAATAGTGAATTTGCAAAATGTGGTCGTTTTAAATGAAAATATATCAAAAGCACACATGATTTAAATCAATGTAAATATCACAAACGAATAGCATTTAATACCAAATTCTATCTTGGGAATATATATTCACTTGGAATTCATTTCATGGTAACAGCTTCTGACCGGGTGGAGATTCGAACCACCACCTGTTCGGCCGGAAACCATGCCTGCGAAGAATCTAGCGACTCAGCTATCAAGAGAGATAAATGGTCATGACAAATCCCCGTACATATTCCTGTCAAATTCAAGAATCTGTTCGTAGACTTGAAATAAACCCATCTCCACCATGATAGCTGAATTGTGAGTTTGCAACACGTGGTCATTTTAAATGTATATACATAACAAGCACAAGCGATTTAAATCAATGTAAATATCACCTATGAATGTCATTTAATACGAAATTCTATCTTGGGAATATAAAACCACTCAGAATTCATTTTATGGTAACAGATTCTGGCAGGGTGGAGATTGGAACCCCCATATGTTCAGCCGCAGACCATGCTTGCGAAAACTCTACTGACTGAGCTATCAAGAGAGATAAAACTTTATGACAAATCCCCTTACATAATTTTGACGAATTCCGGAGTCTGTTCATAGACTTGAAATAATCACATCTCCACCATGATACCTGAATCGAGAGTTTGCAACACGTGGTCATTTTAAATGAATATATATCAAAAGCACACGTGATTTCAATCAATGTATATATCACCCACGAATGGCATTTAATACCATATTCTATCTTGGGAATATATATCCACTTAGAATTCATTTTATGGTAACACCTTCTGGTCTAGTGGAGATTCGAGCCCCCACCTGTTCGGCAGGAAACCATGCCTGGGGAGACTCTACAAATCCCTGTACATATTTTTGTTGAATTCTGCAATCTGGTCATATAATTGGAATAAACCGATCTCCACCATGAAAGCTGAATTGTAAATTTGCAACACGTGGTAATTTTCAATGAAGATATATCACAAGCACACATGATTTCAATCAATGTAAATATCACCCACGAATGGCTTTTAATTCCGAACTCTATCTAAGAAATATATATCCAATTTGAATTTATTTTATGTTAACAGCTTCTGGCCTGGTGGAGATTTCGAACCCCCACCTGTTTGGCCGGAAACCATGCCTGCAAAAACACTACCGACTGAGCTATCAAGAGAGATTAAAGTTTATGACAAATCCCAGTACATATTCTTGTCGAATTCAGGAATCTGTTCTTAGAATTAAAATAAACCCATCTCCACCTTGATAGATGAATCATGAGTTGCAACAAGTGGTCATTTTAAATGAATATACATCACAAGCACATGTGATGTCAATTTGTAAATATCACCCACGAATGGCATTTAGTACTTGGAATCAATTTGTTGGTGACAGCTTCTCGCCGGGTGGAGATTGGAACCCTCACTTGTTAGGCCGGAAACCATGCCTGCGAACAATACCGACTGAGCTATCAAAGAAGATAAAAAGTTTATGACAAATCCCGGTGCATATTCCAGTGTAATTGCTGAATCTGTTCATAGACTTGAATTAAACCCATATCCACCAGGATAGCTGAATCGTGATTTTGCAACACGTGGTCATATTAAATGAATATATATCACAAGCACACGTGATTTCAATCAATATAAATATCACCCACGACTGGCATATAGTACCGAATTTTATCTTGGGAATATATATCCACTTAGAATTCATTTCATGGTAATAGCCTCTGGCCGGATGGAGATTCGAACCCCCACCTGTTTGGTCGTAATCCATGCCTGCGAAAACTCTAGCGACTGAGGTGTCAACCGAGATAAAAGTTTAAGACATATCCCCGTACATATTCCTATCGATTTCACGAATCTGTTCATACACTTGTAATAAACCCATCACCACCATGATAGCTGAATCTTGAGTTTGCAACACTTGGTCATTTTAAATGAAAATATATTACAAGCAACCGTGATTTCAATCAATGTAAATATCTCCAACGAGCGGCATTTAATACCGAATTCTATCTTGGGAATGTATATCCGCTTCAAAATCATTTCATGGTAATAGCTTCTAGCCGGATGGAGATTTTGAACACCCACCTGTTCGGTCGGAAACCATACCTGCGAAGATTTTACCGACTGAGCTATCAAGAGAGATAAAATTTATGACAAATCCCGTACATATTCCTGTCGAATTCATGAATCTATTCATACAGTTGAAATAAACCAATCTCCCTATTTATAGCTTAGTCATAAGTTTGCAACACCTGGTCATTCTAAAAGAATATATATCACAAGCACATGTGGTTTCAATCAATGTAAATATCACCCACGGCTGGCATTTATTACCCAATTTTATCTTGAAAATATATATCCAGTTAGAATTAATTTTATGGTAACAGCCTCTGGCCGGGTGGAGATTCGAACCACCACCTGTTCGGCCGGAAACCATGCCTGCGAAGACTCTACCGACTCAGCTATCAAGAGAGATAAAAGTTTATGATAAATCCCCGTAAATATTCCTGTCGAATTCAGAAATCTGTTCATAGACTTGAAAGAAACCCATCTCCACTATGATTGCTGAATCGTGAGTCTGCAACACGTGGTCATTTTAAATGCATATATATAACAAGCACATGTGATTTCAATCAATGTAAATATCACCCACAATTGTCATTTAATACTGAATTCTATCTTGGAAATATATATCCACTTAGAATTAATTTGTTGGTAACAGGTTCTCGCCGGGTGGAGATTCAAACCCTCACCTGTTCGGCGAGAAACCATGCCTGCGAAGAATCTAGTGACTGAGCTATCAAGAGAGATAAAAGGTCATAACAATTCCCCGTACATATTCCTGTTGAATTCAGGAATCTGTTCAGAGACTTGAAATAAACCCATCTCCACCATGATAGCTGAATCGTGAGTTTGCAACACGTGATCATTTTAAATGCATATATATAACAAGCACATGTGATTTCAATTAATGTAAATATCACCCACGAATGTCATTTAATACCGAATTCTATCCTGAGAATATATATCCACTTGGAATTTTTTTCACGGTAACAGCTTCTGACCGGGTGCAGATTTGAACCCCCACCTGTTCGGCAGGAAACCATGCCTGCGAACACTCTACTGACTGCGCTATCAAGAGAGATAAAAGTTTTTGACAATTCACCGTACATATTCCTGTGGAATTCAGGAATCTGTTCATAGACTTGAAAAAAACCCATCTCCAATATGATAGCTGAATCGTGAGTTTGCAACACGTGATCATTTTTTATGAAAATATATCACAAGCACACAAAATTTCAATCAATGTAAAGATTACCAATGGTAATATATATTCACTTAAAATTCATTTTATGGTAATAGCTTCTGGCCGGGTGGAGATTCAAACCCCCACCTGTTTAGCCGGAAACCATGTCTGCGAAGAGTCTACCTACTCAGCAATCAAGAGAGATAAAAGTTTATGACAAATCTCCGTACATATTCTTGTTGAATACAGGAATCTGTTCATAGACTTGAAATAAACCAATCTCCACCATGATAGCTGAATCTTAAGTCTGCATCACGCGGTCATTTTAAATGAATATATATCAAGAGTACACGTGATTTAAGTCAATGTAAATATCAACCCACTAATGGCATTTAATACCAAATTATATCTTGGGAGTTTATATCCAGTTGGAATTGATTTTATGGTAGCTCCTGCCCGGGTGGAGATTCGAACCCCCATGTGTTTGGCCGGAAACCATGGCTGCGAAGACTCTACCGACTGAGCTATCAAGAGATATGAAAGTTTATGCAAAATCCTCGCACATAATACTGTCGAATTCAGGAATCTGTTCCTAGACTTGATATAAACCAATCTCCACCATTATAGCTGATTCATGAGTCTCCCACACGTTGTTATTTTAAATGAATATATATCACAAGCACACGTAATTTCAATCAATGTAAATATCACCCAAGAATAGTATTTAATACCAAATTCTATCTTGGGAATATATATCTAGTTAGAATTAATTTTATGGTAACAGCTTCTAGCCGGGTGGAGATTCGAACCCCCACCATGCCTGCGAAGACTCAACTGACTGAGCTATTAAGAGAGTTATAGATATATGACAAATCATCGTACAAATTCCTATTAAATTCAAGAATCTGTTCTTAGACTTGAAATAAACCAATATCCACCATGATCGCAGAATCCTGAGTTTACAACACGTTGTCATTTTAAATTATTATATATAACGAGCACCCGTGATTTCAATCAATGTAAATATCACCAACAAATGGCATTTGATACCGAATTCTATCTTAGGAATATATATCCGCCTGGAATTCATTTCATGGTAACAGCTTCTGACCGGGTGGATATTCGAACCCCCACCTGTTTGGTTGAAAAAATTACCTGCGAAGATTTTACTGACTGAGCTATCAAGAGAGAAAATTTATGACAAATACCCATACATATTCTTGTCGAATTCAGGAACCTGTTCATAGACTTGAAATAAACCCATCTCCACCATGATAGCTCAATCATGAGTTTGCAACACGTGGTTATTTTAAATGAATATATAACACAAGCACACGGGATTTCAATCAATGTAAATATCACCCACGAATGTCATTTAATACCGAATTCTATCTGCAGAATATATATCCTATTGAAATTCCTTTTATAGTAACAGCTTCTGACTGGGTGGAGATTCGAACCCCTACCTGTTCGGCCGGAAACCATGCTTGCAAAGACTCTACTGACTGAGCTATCAAGAGAGATAAGAGCTTATGGCAATTCCACGTACATATTCCTGTCTAATTCAGGAGTCTGTTTATAGACTTGAAATAAACCCATTCCCCTTAATGATAGTCGTGAGTTTGCTATACGTGGTAATTTTTAAAAAATATATATCAAAAGCACACAAGATTTCAATCAATGTAAATATAACCAATGAATGGCATTTAATACCGAATTCTATCTTGGGAATACATATCCACTTGGAATTCATTTTATGGTAATAGCTTCTGGACGGATCAAGATTTGAACCGCCACCTTTTCGGCCGGAAACCGGCCCGCGAAGAGTGTACCTACTCAGCAATCAAGAGATATACAAGTTTATGATAAATTCCCGTGCATATTCCTGTCGAATTCAGGAATTTGTTCATAGACTTGAAATAGACCAATCTCTACCATGATAGCTGAATCGTGAGTCTGCAACACACGGTTATTTTAAATGAATATATATCACAAGCACACGTGATTTCAATCAATGTATATATCACCCTTGGATGGTATTTAATACTGAACTCTATCTTGGAAAGATATATCCACTTGCAATTCATTTTATGGTAACAGCTTCTGTCTGGGTGGAGATTCGAACCCCCATCTGTTCGGCAGAAGACCATGCCTGCGAAGATTTTACCGACTGAGCTATTAATAGAGTTAAAATTTATGACAAATCCTCGTACATATTTCTGTCAAATTAAGGAATCTGTTCAAAGACTTGAAATAAACCCATCTCCACCATGATAGCTGAATCGTGAGTTTGCAACAGATGGTAATTTTAAATGAATATATATCACATGCATAGATGATTTCAATTAATGCAAATATCACCCATGATAGCATTTAATACCAAATTCTATCTTGGGAGTATATATTTAGTTGGGATTAGTTTTTTTAGTAACAGCTTCTGGCCGGGTGGAGATTCCAACCCCCACACGTTCAGCAGGAAACGATGGCTGCGAAGACTCTACCCACTGAGCTATCAAGAGATATAAAAATTTATGACAAATTCCCGCACACATTCTTGTCGAATTCAGGAATCTGTTCATACACGTGAAAAAAAACCCATCTCCACCATGATAGCTGAATCCTGAGTTTACAACACGTGGTCATTTTAAATGAATGTATATCACAAGCACACGGAATTTCAATCAATTTAAATATCAACTATGAATGGCATTTAATACCGAATTCTATATTGGGAATATATATCCACTTTCGAGTTCATTTTATGGTAACAGCTTCTGGCCGGGCAGAGATTCAAAGCCCAACCTGTTCGGTTGGAAACCATGCCTGCTAAAAATCTACCGACTGAGCTATCCAGACAAATAAAAGTTTATGACAAATCCCCGTATATAATCCTGTCGAATTCTAGAATCTGTTCAGAGACTTGAAATAAACCCATCTCCACCATGATAGCTGATTCGTAGGTTTACAACACGTTGTCATTTTAAATCAATATATATCACAAGCACACGTGATTTCAATCAATGTAAATATCACTCACGAATGTCTTTTAATACCGAATTCTATCTTTAGAATATATATCCAGTTGGAATTAATTTTATGGTAACAACTTTTGGCCGGGTGGGGTGCGAACCCCAGCCTGTTTGGCCGGAAACCATGCCTGCGAAGACTCTACCCACTGAGCTATCAAGAGAGATAAAAGTTTATGACAAATCCCCGTACATATTCTGCTCAAATTCAGGAATGTGTTCATAGAGTTGGAATAAACCCATCTCCACTAAGATAGCTGAATCGTGAGTATACAACATGTGGTCATTTTTATTGAATATATATCACATGCACATGTGATTTCAATCAATGTAAATATCACCCACGAATGGCATTTAGTACCAAATTTTGTCTTGGGAATATATATCCACTTGGAATTGATTTTATGGTAATAACTTCTAGCCGGGTGGAGATTTGATCCCCCACCAGTTCGGCCGCAAACAATGCCTGCAAAGACTCTACCGATTGAGCTATCAAGAGAGATTTAAGTTTATGACAAATCACAGTACATTTTCTTGTCGAATTCAGGAATCTTTTCATAGACTTCAAATAAACCCATCTCCACTATGATAGCTGAATCGTGAGTCGCAACAAGTGGTAATTTTGAAATAATATATATCACAAGCACACGTGATTTCAATCAATGTAAATATCACCCACGAATTGCATTTAATACCGAATTCTATTTTGGGAATATATATCCACTTGGAATTCATTTGATGGTAATATCTTCTGGCGGGGTTGAGAATCGAACCCCCACCTGTTCGGCCGGAGACCATGCCTGCGAAGACTCTACCGACTGAGCTAACAAGAGAGATGAAGGTTTAGGACAAATCCCTGTATATATTCCTGCCGAATTGAAGAATCTGATCATAGACTTCAATTAAACCCATCTCCACCAGGATAGCTGAATCGTGAGTTTCCAACATGTGGTCATTTTAAATTAATATATATCACAAGCACACGTGATTTCAATGAATGTAAATATCACTCACGAATTGCTTTTAATAACAAATTCTATCTTGGTAAAAAAAAACCCATCTCCACCATGATAGCTGAATCCTGAGTTTACAACACGTGGTCATTTTAAATGAATGTATATCACAAGCACACGGAATTTCAATCAATTTAAATATCAACTATGAATGGCATTTAATACCGAATTCTATATTGGGAATATATATCCACTTTCGAGTTCATTTTATGGTAACAGCTTCTGGCCGGGCAGAGATTCAAAGCCCAACCTGTTCGGTTGGAAACCATGCCTGCTAAGAATCTACCGACTGAGCTATCCAGACAAATAAAAGTTTATGACAAATCCCCGTATATAATCCTGTCGAATTCTGGAATCTGTTCAGAGACTTGAAATAAACCCATCTCCACCATGATAGCTGATTCGTAGGTTTACAACCCGTTGTCATTTTAAATCAATATATGTCACAAGCACACGTGATTTCAATCAATGTAAATATCGCCCACGAATGTCATCTAATACCGAATTCTATTTTGATAATATATATCCAGTTGGAATTAATTTTATGGTAACAGCTTCTGGCTGGATGGGGTGCGAACCCCAGCCTGTTCGGCCGGAAACCATGCCTGCGAAGACACTACCAACTGAGCTATCAAGAGAGATAAAAGTTTATGACATATCGCTGTACATATTCCTGTCGAATTCTGGAATCTGTTCATAGAGTTGAAATAAACCGATCACCACCATGATAGCTGAATCGTGAGTCGCAACAAGTGGTAATTTTAAATTAATATATATCACAAACACACGTGATTTCAATCAATGTAAACATCACCCACGAATGGCATTTAATACTGAATTCTATCTTGGGAATATATATCCACATGGAATTCATTTTATGGTAACAGATTCTGGCCCGATGAAGATTCAAACCCCCACCTGTTCGGCCGGAGACCATGCCTGCGAAGACTCTATAGACTGAGCTTTCAAGATCGATAAAAGTTCACGAGAAATCCCCGTACATATTTCTGTCGAATTCAGGAATCTGTTCATAGAATTGAAAGAAACTTATCTCCACCATGATAGCTGAATCATGAGTTTGCAACACGTGGTCTTTTTGAATTAATATATATCACAAGCACACGTTATTTCAATTAATGTAAATATCACCCACGAATGGTATCTAATACCATTTTCTATCTTGGGAATATATATCCACTTGGCATTAATTTTTTGGTAACAGCTTTTGGCCGGTTGGAGATTCAAACCCCCAACTATTTTGCTGGAGACTACGCTAGTTGAAGACTCAACCGACTGAGCTCTAAAGAGAGATAAAAGTTTATGACGAATCCCCGTACATATTCCTGTTGAATTCAGGAATCTGTTCAAAGACCTGAAATAAACATATCTCCACAAGGATATCTGAATTGTGAGTTTGCAACACGTGGTTATTTGAAATTAATATATATCACATGTACACGTGATTTCAATCAATGTAAATATCACACACGAATGTCATTTATTACTAAATTTTATCTTGGGAATATATATCCACTTAGAATTCATTTCATGGTAACAGCTTCTGGTCGGGTGGAGATTCTAACCACCATATGTTCGGCCAGAAACCATGCCTTTCAAGACTCTACCGACTCAGCTATCAAGAGATATAAAAGTATATGACAAATCCCCATATATATTTCTGTCGAATTCAGAAATCTGTTCATAGACTTGAAATAAACCCATCACCACCATGATAGTGTAATAGTGAGTTTGCAACACGTGGTCATTTTAAATTAATATATATGACAAGCACGCGTTATTTCAATTAATGTAAATATCACCCACGAATGGTATTTAATACCGTTTTCTATCTTGGGAATATATATTCACTTGGCATTCATTTTATTGTAACAGCATTTGGCCGGTTGGAGATTCTAACCCCCACCTGTTTGGCCGGAAACCACGCTTGTTGAAGACTCAACCGAATGAGCTCTCAAGAGAGATAAAAGTTTATGACGAATCGCCGTATATATTCCTGTCGAATTCAGGAATCTATTCAGAGACCTAAAATAAACCTATCTTCACCAGGATTGCTGAATTGTGAGTTTGCAACACGTGGTTATTTGAAATGAATATATATCACAAGTACACGTGATTTCAATCAATGTAAATATCACACACGAATGGCATTTATTACCAAATTTTATCTTGGGAATATATATCCACTTGGAATTCATTTCATGGTAACAGCTTCTGGTCGGGTGGAGATTCAAACCACCATATGTTCGGCCCGAAACCATGCCTTTGAAGACTCTACCGACTCAGCTATCAAGAGATATAAAAGTATATGACAAATCCCCATATATATTTCTGTAGAATTCAAAAATCTGTTCATAGACTTGAAATAAATCCATCACCACCATGATAGCTGAATCGTAAGTTTGCAAAACGGGGTCATTGTTATGTATTATTGTAACAATGTACTATATTATTTCAAGTGTTTCAGGTATTGCACAACATTGCATCATATTGCATGAATAAGACATGTTATGCTTTATACATAAGAGTAATGATTTGTTTTGGTATTAGGATTCAAACATTTGTTGGTTACCTCAGATAAGATGTGATTCTTTATGATTTGTACTGGAGTAGGATTTAAGTCTTTTCAGAGCGATGCTCTTTTGTTTGGCAATGTTTTGGTTTATGAGATTGTGTAGGATGCTCCATATGCACTTGGGAGTCAGCTGTCACAAAGTGAAGTTCATAATGTAGTCTTTTATACATTAAACGTATTTTTAGAATACCAACGTATTATTACCCATCAAGCCACATTCGACGACATCAGATGGGATCAGCTGAGAAATAATTACTAACAATTCTTCATCTATGTTCCAGGTAATTATTATGGTTAATAGAACTTCCTACCTAAGCATCAATATCCTATATTTGGCGACGAGGATGGGATCAGCTGAGAAATAATTACTAACAATTCTTCATCTATGTTCCAGGTAATTATTATGGTTAATAGAACTTCCTACCTAAGCATCAATATCTTATATTTGGCGACGTTTGAGGACGACGGACAAGCAGGGAGAAGCAAGCAGGGAGAAGCATTGGAGCCTATGCACAAGGACGGCCAGCACAAGAGAAGGTCTTTGTACATCGGGGGACAAGAGTAAAATCGCCCAATGAAGATTTTACCAGCAGCAGAATAGGAATTTCATCAAATACACAAAAGGGTGAAATTTAAAGTTGGGTAGGTAGGAAGTATACTTGTGACTGCAGAACAGTAGCTTAACCTACCACAGTTATTAAGGTAAGCAAACAAAATGACTTTTAATATTGAACCCCCTCAAGCTTTCAGCGTCACTGCTGAGCCTAATTCTGTTGCAACACGATGGCAACAGTGGTGTGAGGAATTTAAGATTTATTTAGAAGCATTAGGGAACATGAAGGATGCACAAAAGAAGGCATTATTACTTCATACAGCAGGTAGGGAAGTTCGGGAAGTGTTTAAGACTTTGCAGCCTACAGATGACACAAGTGAAGCTGCAATTAAGGCTCTTACCACATATTTTGCTCCTCAGGTCAATAAATGTTTTGAAAGATACCAGTTTTCAGCGCAGGCTTATCAGAAAGAAAATGAAAGTTTAGATGCATTTGTGACTAGACTAAAGAATTTAGCCGTTTCATGTGAATTTCTAGAGTTAGAAAATTTTATCATAGATCAAGTAATTGCACATTGCACATCAGAAGAGCTAAGAAAGAAATTATTGCAAGATAAAGATTTAACATTAGAAAAGGTATTGATAACAGGCAGAGCTTTAGAAACATCAAATAGGCAAAGTAACATAATAGGTAGTTCTACAAGCAATAGAATGGAAAATTCTAAAATTAATACAGTAGGTTCTAAGTGGAAAACCAATGAGAATCAGAGAAGGAATATGACAAAGCCTAGTCATAGAAAAGTGCCTAACACTAATGTTCATAAATATCAGAATCAGGCTTATACACAGAAACAACAGGAAAAACCCAAGTGTTTTAGGTGTGGTAAAACTGATCATCTTGCATACGAAGCAAAGAAATGCCCTGCTACTGGACGGATATGCCAGAATTGCAGAAAGCTGGGTCATTTTGCAACTGCTTGTAGATTTCCTAAACAGTACGCAAAGAAAATAAATGCTACAGTTGATACTATGGGTCAAGAGAATAATGAGGAAAATGTTCATGATAATCAGGTTAGTTCAGAAACTGGTTTTGCATTTCACATAAACTCAGTCAACAAAGGTGCAAAGAAACATATCATGGTAGAAGTAATCATCAATGGTAAACCAATTTTGATGCAAGTTGACACAGCAGCCGATGTATCAATTATGTCTGAGAAAATGGCTAAAAGCATTCCTAATTTGTTATTAGAAGGTACAAATAGAGTTTTGAAAAGTTATAATGGTTTTGATATTCAGGTAATAGGTGCTTCGAACGTAGTACAGTACAAAGAACAGAAATTAGAGAGAATGCCATTAACAGTAGTAAAAGGTAATGGACAAACTTTGCTAGGTTTAGATTGGCTACAGTATTTGAAGTTAGATTGGCCTAGTATTTTGAAGGTTGCAGGTAGACAAGATGAAAACAAAAATGAAATGTCTATGGATAATATCATATCAGAGTTTCAAGACGTATTTGAAGATAAAATAGGTACAGTAAAGAATGCAAAGGCAATTTTAGTTTTGAAACCTGACAGTTCTCCTAGATTTTTTGCTCCGAGACCAGTACCGTATGCATTGAAAAGTGCAGTTGAAACAGAAATCAAGAGATTAGAGTGAAGGTTCTTGGGAAAAGGTTACATATTCAGATTGGGCTACACCATTAGTTCCTATTGTGAAGGAAAGTGGACAGGTTAGGTTATGTGGAGATTACAAAGTAACGTTAAATCCACAACTGCAAGTAGCTCAACATCCCTTACCAAATCCGAAAGACATGTTTGCAACTATGTCAGGATGCAGTGTTTTTTCTAAATTAGATTTAAGACAAGCATTTCAACAGCTTCCCATGGATGAAACTTCACAAGAATTATGTACAGTAAATACATCCTTAGGTTTGTTTAGGCCAAAGAGATTACCTTATGGAGTTGCAAGTAGTCCAGCTATATGGCAACAAACTATGGATAAGATTTTTTCAGGAATACAAGGAGTATTCATTTTTATAGATGATATTTTAATTGCGGGTAAAGACACAAGAGAACATAGAGAAAGATTGCGAACAGTTCTGAAGAAGTTGAAGGAACATAATATTAGAGTAAATAAGAACAAATGTATTTTAGAAGTTGATTCAGTGGAATACTTAGGTTTTGTAATAAATGGCAAGGGTATTCACAAAACTAAAGAGAAGATTAAAGCTGTACAATCAACAAAAGTGCCAGAAAATGTTAAGGAATTACAATCATTTCTAGGTTTAGTAACATTTTATGGGAATTTCATTCAGAATTTGTCTACAATTGCACATCCATTGTATACTCTGTTGAATAAGGGTGTAGAATGGAAGTGGACAAAAGAGTGTCAGGAATCTTTTGAAAGAATCAAGCAGGAAATAACATCACCTACATTCTTAGTACATTATCAAATGGATTTACCAGTTAAATTAGTTTGTGATGCATCAAACATAGGTTTAGGTGCAGTATTATCTCATGTAATGCCAGATGGAACAGAAAAACCAATTGCATTCACTTCTAGAGTATTGAACAAGGCAGAAAGGAATTACTCTCAAATAGAAAAGGAAGGTTTAGCATTAGTTTATGGAGTTAAAAAATTCCATATGTATCTTTATGGTAGGAAAAGGTTCACACTTGTTACAGATCATAAACCTTTATTAGCAATATTGGGTCCAAAAGCAAGTTTACCTACGTTGGTAGCTGCAAGACTACAACGTTGGGCAGTTACGTTAGCAGCGTACCACTATGATATAGAATACCGTCCAACATCAAATATGGGTAATGCAGATGCTTTATCCAGATTACCCGTAGACAAAGCTCCAGAAGAGTATGATGACAGTGTTCTGTTAATTTCAGTATATAATGTACCAATAACTGCAAAAGATGTAGCACACAGTACCAAGCAAGACCCAGTACTTAGTAAGGTTTTGGAGAGTTTAATGACAGGTAGGGACTTATGTGGAAAGGAGGAAAATTGTAAACCGTATAAGGATATATGGTATGAACTGAGTGTGACACAAGGAATAGTGATGAGAGGTTCCAGGGTAGTTATTCCTAATTCACTGAGAAATAAGGTTTTGTCTGAAATACATGCTGATCACCAAGGTATTGTAAGATCAAAGTCAATTGCGAGAACTTTTGTATGGTGGCCAGGTGTAGATAAAGATGTGGAATGTTATATAAAGAATTGTATGAATTGTGTTATGCAACAAAACAATCCTCAATTTGCTAGAATGCACCCGTGGGAGTTGCCCAGGTATCCATGGCAAAGAGTGCATATAGATTTTGCAGGTCCTTTTTTGAATTATTTGTTTTTGATAGTAGTAGATGCTTACAGTAAGTGGCCAGAAATTATCCCAATGAAGACAACAACGTCTTACGCCACAATAAAAGAGTTGATGCAAATTTTTTCAACGCATGGTATTCCAGAAAGAATTGTTACAGATAATGGTCCACAGTTTACCTCACAAGAGTTTAAAGAATTTTGTAATGTCAATGGTATAAAGCATACATTTTCAGCTACATATCATCCATCTACTAATGGAGAGGCTGAAAGATTTGTTCAAACGTTTAAACACAATATGAAGTGTAGAAAAGCAAATTCAGGTAATATATTTTTGCATGTGTCAAAATTTTTATTGTCTTATAGAACAACGCCGCACAGCACAACAGGCGTGGCACCCTCAAATTTGTTAATGGGAAGGAGGATAAGGTGTAAGTTAGATTTGTTGTATCCAAATTTGCAAAGTGATTTAGAAGATAAAGGGTATAAACAAGTAGCAAAGCTTCCTAATGTAAGACATTTTTTACCTTTGTCTGATGTCATGGTAAGATCGTACAACACTCCAGAGAAGTGGGTACCAGGAGAGATTGTAAGAGAGATAGGAAATTTACATTATGATGTTCGTGTTGGTGATAATGTTGTAAAACGTCATGTTGATCAATTACAGCCGTTAAACAGAAAGACAGTAGAGCATGTGAATGTTAGAGATGAGAAACTTAATGAAGTAGTTAGATCAAATGAGTCAAGTATTAACCAAGATGGTCCAACATCCAATGTAAATTCAGAACCAATTCATGTACCAGTACAAGATGAGGTTAAAGTGCTTCCTAATAGGATTAACAGAGGAAAGCCCCCTGAGAGATTAGATTTATGAATATTTTTACAATGTCAAGTTAAGGGGGAGGAGACTGTTATGTATTATTGTAACAATGTACTATATTATTTCAAGTGTTTCAGGTATTGCACAACATTGCATCATATTGCATGAATAAGACATGTTATGCTTTATACATAAGAGTAATGATTTGTTTTGGTATTAGGATTCAAACATTTGTTGGTTACCTCAGATAAGATGTGATTCTTTATGATTTGTACTGAAGTAGGATTTAAGTCTTTTCAGAGCGATGCTCTTTTGTTTGGCAATGTTTTGGTTTATGAGATTGTGTAGGACGCTCCATATGCACTTGGGAGTCAGCTGTCACAAAGTGAAGTTCATAATGTAGTCTTTTATACATTAAACGTATTTTTAGAATACCAACGTATTATTACCTATCAAGCCACATTCGACGACATCAGATGGGATCAGCTGAGAAATAATTACTAACAATTCTTCATCTATGTTCCAGGTAATTATTATGGTTAATAGAACTTCCTACCTAAGCATCAATATCTTATAGTCATTATAAGTGAATATATATCACAAGCACACTTGATTTCAATCAATGTAAATATCACCCACGAATGTCATCTAATACCGAATTCTAACTTGGGAATATATATCCACTTGGAATTCAATTTATTGTAATAGCGTTTGGCAGAGTGGATATTCGAACTCCCACCTGTTTGGCCAGAAAAAATGCCTCCAATGACTCTACCAACTCAGATACCAAGAGAGTTGAACTTTCATGACAAATCCCCCTATATATTCTCATCGTATTCAAGAACCTTTTTATAGACTTGAAATAAAACCAACTCAACCATCATAGCTAAATCGTTAGTTTACAACACGTGGTCATTTTGAATTAATATATATCACAAGCACACATGATTTCAATCAATGTAAATATCTCCTACGAATGGCATTTAATACCGAATTCTATCTTGGGAATATATATCCACTTAGACTTCATTTTATGGTAATAGCTGTACATATTCCTGTCGAATTCCGGAATATGTTCTTAGAATTATAATAAACCCATCTCCATCACCATAGCTAAATCGTGAGTTTCCAACATGTGGTCATTTTAAATGAATATATATCACAATCAAACGTGATTTCCATCAATGTAAATATCACCCACGAATGGCATTTAATACCGAATTCTATCTTGGCAATATATATCCATTGGAACCATGCCTGCGAAGACTATAAAATGAGCTATCAAAAGAGATAAAAGTTTATGACAAATCCCCGTACATATTCTTGTCGAATCCAGGAATCTTTCCATAGACTTGAAATAAACCAATCTTAACCATGTTGGCTGAATTATGAGTTTGCAACATGTGGTCATTTTAAATGAATATATATCCCAAGCACACGTGATTTCAATCAATGTAAATATCTCACAAGATCCATATAATACCGAATTCTATCTTTGGAATATATATCCATTTGAATAACATTTTATGGTAACAGCTTCCGACCAGGTAGAGATTCAAACCCCTACCTCTTCGACTGGAAACCATGCCTGCGAAGACTCTACCGACTCAGCTAGTAAGAAAGATAATAGCTTATGACAAATCCCCGTGCATATTCATGTTGAATTAAGGAATATGTTCACAGATTTGGAATAAACCAATCTCAACTATGATGGATTAATTGGGAGTTTGCAACACGTGGTAGTTTTAAATTAATATATGTCACAAGCACACGTGATTCCAATCAATATAAATATCACCCACATATTTAATACCTAATTCTATCTTGGGAATATATATCCACTTGGAATTCATTTTATGGTAATAGGTTCTGGCAAAATAAAGATACGAAACCCCACCTTTTCGGCTGGAAACCAAGCCTGCAAAGACTCTACCTATTGAGCCATCAAGAGAGATAAAATTTATGACAAATCCCTGTACATATTTCTGTCGAATTCAGGAATCTATTCATAGACTTGAAATAAACCCATCTCCACCATGATAGTTGAATCATGAGTTGCAACACGTGGTCATTTTTAAATGAATATATCTCCCAAGCACACGTGATTTCAATCAATGTGAATATCACCCAAGAATGGCATTTAATACTGAATTCTATATTGGGAATATATATCCACTTGAAATTCATTTTTCGGTAATAGCTTCTGGTCTGGTGGAGATTTGAACCCCCAACTATTTGGCTGGAAACCATGCTTGCAAAGACTCTAGCGACTGAGCTATTAAGAGAATTAAAAGTTTATGATATATCCCCGTACATATTCCTGTAGAATTTAAGAATCTGTTCCTAGACTTGAAATAAACCCATCTCCACCATGATAGCTGAATCGTGCGTTCACAACACATGGTCTTTTCAAATGAATATATATCACAAGCACACGTGATTTCAATTAATGTAAATAGCACTCAAACCCTCACCTGTTCGGTCGAAACTATGGCTGCGAAGACTCTAGCGACCGAGCTATCAAGAGAGATTAAAGTTTATGACAAATTCCCGTACATATTCCTGTCGAAATCAGGAATCTGTTCATAGATCTTAAATAAACCCATATCCACCATTATAGCTGAGTCATGAGTTTTCAACACGTAGTCATTTTAAATGAATACATATCAAAAGCATACTTAATTTATATTAGTTTAAATATCACCCACGAATGGCATTAAATACCGAATTCTATCTTTGGAATATATATCCACTTCGTATTAAATTTAAGGTAACTGCTTCTAGTTGGGTGGAGATCCAAACCCCCACCTGTTTGTCCGGAAACCCTGCCTGCGAAAACTCTACAGACTGAGCTATCAAGAGAGATAAAAGTTTATGACAAATATCCCTACATATTCCTGTCGAATTCAGGATTCTGTTCTTAGACTTGAAATAACCCCATCTCCACCATGATAGCTGAATCGCTAATTTGCAACACGTGGTCATTTTAAATGAATATAAATCACAAGCACATGTAATTTCAATCAATGTAAATATCACACACGAATGGCATTTAATACCGAATTATATCTTGGGAATTTATATCCACTTCGAATTCATTTTATGGTAACAGCTTCTGGCCGGGTGGAGATTCAAACCCCCACCTGTTTAGCTGAAAAACTTGTCTGCGAAGACTCTACCGACTCATCTATCAAGAGAGATAGAAGTTTACAACAAATCTCCATACAAATTCTTGACGAATTCAGGAATCTGTTCATACACTTAAAATAAACCCATCTCTACCGTAACAGCTGAATCGTGAGTTTGCAACACGTGGTCATTTTGAATGAATATATATCAAAAGCACACTTGATTTCAATCAATGTAAATATCACCCACGAATGGCATACAATACTGAATTCTATTTTGGGAATATATATCCACTTGGCATTCATTTTATGGTAACAGCGTCTGGCCGGGTGGACGGAAACCATACCTGCGAAGACTCTACCGACTGAGATATCAAGAGAGATAAAAGTTTATGATAAATCCTGGTACATATTCCTGTCAAATTTAGGAATCTTTTCATAAAATTAAAATAAACTCATATCCAACATTATTGCTGAATTATGAGATTGCAACAAGTAGTCATTTCAAATGAATATATATCAAAAGCACACGTAATTTTAATTAATTTAAATATTACATATGAATGGCATTTAATGCCGAATTTTATCTTTGAATATATATCCACTTGGTATTCCTTATATGGTAACAGCTTCTGGTCGGGTGAATATTCAAACCACCACCTGTACGACCGGGAACCATGCCTGCGAAGCCTCTAACGACTGAGCTATCAGAAGAGATGAAAGTTTATGACAAATCCCTGTATATATTTTTGAGATCCAGGAATCTGTACATAGACCTGAAATAAACCCTTCTCCACCATGATAGCTGTTCGGCCGGAAACCATGCCTGCGAAGACTTTACCGACTGACGTATCAGGAGAGATAAAAGTTTATAACAAATCCGCGTACATATTCCGGTCGAATTCAGTAATCGATTCATAGACTTGAAATAAACCTATATCCTCCATGATAGATTAAATGTTAGTTTGCAACACGTCGTCATTTTAAATGAATATAAATCACAAGTGCACAGGATTGAAATCAATATAAATATCAACTACGAATGGCATTTAATACCGAATTGTATCCTCGGAATATATATCCACTTGGAATTCATTTTATAGTAAAAGCCTCTGGCCGGGTAGAGATTCGAACCCCCACCTGTTTGGCCGGAAACCATGCCTGCGAAGACTCTACCGACTGAGCAATCAGGAGAGATAAAAGTTTACGACAAATCCCTCTATATATTCCTGTTGAATTCAGGAATCTATTCATAGGCTTGAAATAAACCTATCTCGACCTTGATAACTTAATCGTGAGTTTGCAATACATGGTGATTTTAAATGAATATATATGACAAGCACATATGACCTCAATCATTGTAAATATCACCCACGAATGGCCTTTAATACTGAATTCTATCTTGGAAATATATATACACATGGAATTCATTATATGGTAACAGCTTTTGGCCGGGTGGATATTAGAACCCCCAACTGTTTGGCTGGAAATCATGCCGACAAGACTCTAACAACTTAGCTATCAAGAGAGATAAAAGTTTATGACAAATCCCTTTACATGGTCCTGTCAAATTAAGGAATCTGTTTATAGGCTCGAACTAAACACATCTCCACCTTGATAGCTGAATCGTGAGTTTGCAACACGTGGTCATTTAAAATGAATATATATCACAAGCACTCGAGATTTCCATCAATGTAAATATCACCCAAGAATGGCATTTAATACCGAATTCTATCTTGGGCATATATATTCAATTGGAATTCATTTTATGGTAACAGCTTCTGGCCGGGTGGAGATTTGAACCAACACCTGTTCGGCAGGAAACCATGCCTGAGAAGACTCTACCGACTGAGCTATCATGAGAGATAATAGTTTAGAACAAATCAACGTGCATATTTCTCTTGAATTCAGGAATCTGTTCAAAGACTTGAAATAAACCCATCTCCACCATGATAGATGAATCATGAGTTTGCAACACGTGTTTATTTTAAATTAATATATATCACAGTCACACGTGATTTCAATTAATGTAAATATCCCCCATGAATGGCATTTATTAACGAATTCTGTCTAAGGAATATTAATCCACTTGGAATTCAATTTATGGTAACAGCTTGTGGCCGGATGGATATTCGATCCTCCACCTGTTCCATGAAAAACCATGCCTGAGAAGACCCTAACGACCGAGCTATCAATAGATATAAAAGTTTATGACAAATCCTCGTACATGTTACTGTCGAATTCAGGAATCTGTTCTTAAAATTGAAATAAACCCATCTCCACCATGATAGCTGAATCGTGCGTTCGCAACACATGATCTTTTCAAATAAATATATATCACAAGCACACCTGATTCCAATCAATGTAAATATCACCAACTAATAGCATTTAATACCGTATTCAATCTTGTGAATATATATCCACTTCTAATTCACTTTATAATAACAGCTTCTGGATAAGTGCAGATTCCAACCCACACCTGCTCGGCCGGAAACTATGCCTGCGAAAACTCTACCGACTGAGCTATCAAGAGAGATAGAAGTTTATGACAAATCCCTGTACATATTCCTGTCAAATTCAGGAATATGTTCATATATTTAAAAGATACCCATCTCTAACATGATAGCTGAAACAGGAGTTTGTAACACGTGGTCATTTTAAACTAATATTATCATAAGCAAACGTGATTGCAATCAATATAAATATCACCCACAAATGGCATTCAATACCGAATTCTATCTTGGGAATATATATTCACTTAGAATTAATTTTATGGTAACAGCTTCTGGCCGGGTGGAGATTCGAACCACCACCTGTTCGGCCAGAAACCATGCCTGAGAAAACTCTAACGACTGAGTTATCAGGAGAGATAAAAGTTTATGAAAAATCTCTGTATATTTTCCTGTCGAATATAGGAATCTATTCATAGACTTGAAATAAACCCATCTCCACCTTGAAGGCTGAATCGTGAGTTTGCAACACATGGTTATTTTAAATTCATATATATCACAAGCACGCATGATTTCATTCAAAGTAAATATCACCGACGTATGGCATTTCATACCGAATTCTATATTGGAAATATATATACACTTGTAATTCATTTTATGATAGAAGCTTCTGGCCAGCTGGAGATTTGAACACCTCATTGTTCGACCGGAAACCATGCTTGTTAAGACTCTACCAACTGAGCTATCAAGAGAGGAAAACGTTTATGACAAATCCCCGTACATATTACTGTCAAATTCAGGAATATGTGCATAGACTTGAAAAAACCCATCTCCACCATGATAGCTGAATCGTGTGTTTGCAACTCGTGTTTATTTTAAATGAATAAATATCACAAGCCCACTTGATTTCACTTAATGTAAATATCACCCACGAATGTCATTTAATACCAAATTCAAACCTGTGAATATATATCTACTTGGAATTCATTTCATGGTAATAGCTTCCGGCTGGGTGGAGATTCGAAAACCCACTTGTTTGGCCGGAAACTATGCCTACGAACACTCTACACATTGAGCTATCAAGAGAGATAAAAGGTTATGACAAATCCCCGTACATATTCCTGTCGAATTCAGGAATTTGTTAATAGAATTAAAATAAACTCATCTCCACCATGATAATTGAATCTTGAGTTTGCAACAAGTGTTCATTTTGAATTAATATATATCATATGCACATGTGGTTTCAATCAATGTAAATATCACCCACGAATGGCCTTTGATAGCAAATTCTATCTTGAGAATATATATCCACTTCGAAATCATTTTATGGTAATAGCTTCTGGCTGGGTGGAGATTCGAACCCTCATCCGTTCGGCCGGAAACCATGCCTTCGACGACTCTACCGACTCAGCTATCTAGAGAGATAAAAGTCTATGCCGAATTCTCCTACATATTCCTGTCCAATTCAGGAATATGTTCACACACTTAAAATAAACCTATCTCCATCATGATAGCTGAATCGTGAGTTTGCAACAAGGGGTCATTTTAAATAAATATATATCACATGCACACATGATTTCAATCAATGTAAATATCATCCACAAATGATATTTAATACCGAATTCTATTTTGGGATTATATATCCACTTAGAATTCAATTAATTGTAACAGCTTCTGGCTGGGTGGAGATTCGAACCCCTACCAGTTCAGCCGGAAACGATTCCTGCGAAGACACTACCGACTCAGCTATCAAGAAAAATAAAAGTTTATGACAAATCCCCTTACGTACTCTTATCGAATTCAGGAACCTGCTCTTAGAATAGAAATAAACCTATCTCCACCATGATAGCTGAATCATGAGTTTGCAAAAGGTGGTCATTTTAAATGAATATCTATCACAATCACGGGTGATTTCAATTAATGTAAGTATCACTCATGAATGGCATTTAATTCTGAATTCTAACTTGGAAATGTATATCCACTGAGAATTCATTTTATGGTAAAAGCTTCTGGCTGGGTGGAGATTCAAACCCCCACCTGTTTGGTCGAAACCATGGCTGCGAAGACTCTAGCGACTGAGCTATCAAGAGAGATAAAAGTTTATGACAAATCCCGTTACATATTCCTCTCAAATTCTGGAATCTGTTCATAGATTTTAAATAAACTGATATCTACCATTATAGCTGAGTCAAGAGATTGCAACACTAAGTCATTTTAAATGAATACATATTAAAAGCACAGGTAATTTCACTTAATGTAAATATCACCTACGAAATAAACCCATATCCACCATGATATGTGAATCGTGAATTTGCAACACGTGGTCATTTTAGATTAATATATATCAAAGCACAGGTGATTTCAATCAATGTAAATATCACCCAGGGATGGCATTAATACCGAATACTCTCTTGGGAATATATATCCACTTAAAATTCATTTCATGGTAACAGTTTCAGGCCCTGTGTAGATTCAAAGCCACAACTGTTCGGCCAGATACCATGCCTGCGAAGACTCTATCGACTGAGCTATCATGAGGTAAAAGTTTATGAGAAATCTCCGTACATATTCCTGTTGAATTCTGGATTCTGTTCATAGACTTCAAAATAAACCTATCTCCACCATAATAGTCGAATTGTGAATTTGTAACTCGTGGTCATTTTGAATAAATATATATCACAAGCACACGTGATTTCAATCAATGTAAATATCACCCACGAATGGCATTCAATACCGAATTCTATCTTGGGATTATATATCCACTTAGCATTCATTTCACAGTAACAGGTTCTGGCCGGATGGAGATTCGAACCAACACCTGTTCGTACGGAAACCATGCCTACGAAGACTCAACCAACTGAGCTATCAAGAGAGATAAGAGTTTATGACAAATCCCGGTACATATTCCTGTCGAATTCAGGAATCTTTTCATAAAATTGAAATAAACCTATATACACCATTACAGTTGAATCGTGAGATTGCAACACTTAGTCATTTTAAATTAATATATAGCAAATGCACACGTAATTTCAATTAATGTAAATATCCCCCTCGAATTGCATTTAATACTAAATTCTATCTTGAGAAAATATATTCACTTGGTATTCATTTTATGGTATCAGCTTCTGGTCGGGTGGATATTCAAACCACCACCTGTACGGCCGGAAACCATGTCTGCGAAGACTCTACCGACTGAGCTATCAAGAAATATAAAAGTTTATGACGAATCCCCGTACGTATTTATTGGAATTCAGGAATCTGTTCATAGACTTGAAATAAACCCATTTCCTCCATGATAGCCTAATCGTGAGTTTGCAACACGTGGTCATTTTAAATGAATATATATCACAAGCACACATTATTTCAATCAATGTAAATATCAACAACGAATGGCATTTAATACCGAATTCAATCTTTTGGAATATATATCCACTTGGTATTCATTTTATGGTAACAGCTTCTGGCTGGGTGGAGACTCTAACCGCCACCTGTTTGGCCGGAAACCATGCCTGCAAAGACTCTACCTACTAAGCTATCAGGAGAGATAAAAGTTGATGACAAATCCCCATATATATTCCTGTCGAATTCATTAATCTGTTCATAGACTTGAAATAAACCCATATCCACCATGATATGTGAATCGTGAATTTGCAACACGTGGTCATTTTAGATTAATATATATCAAAGCACAGGTGATTTCAATCAATGTAAATATCACCCAGGGATGGCATTAATACCGAATACTCTCTTGGGAATATATATCCACTTGGAATTCATTTTATGGTAGCAGCTTTTGGCAGGGTGGAGATTCGGATTCCCAACTGATCGACCGGAAACCATACCCGAGAAGACTCTACCGACTGAGCTATAAAGAGAGATAAAAGTATATGACAAATCCCCGTACATATTCCTCTCGAATTCAGGAATCTGTTCATAGACTTTAAATAAACCCATCTCCAACAAGATAACTGAATCCTGAGTTTGCAACACGTGGTTATTTTAAATGAATATATATCACAATCTCACATGATTTCAATTAATGTAAATACCACCAACAAATGGCATTTAATATCGAATTCTAACTTGGGAATATATATCCACTTGAAATTCATTTTATGGAAACCGCTTCTGGCCCGGTGGAGATTCAAACACCCACCTGTTCGGCCGGAAACAATGACAAATTCCCGTACATATTCCAGTCAAATTCAGGAATCTGTTAATATACTTGAAATAAACCCTTCTCCACCATGATAGCTAAATCGTGATTTAGCAACACGTGGTCATTTCAAGTGAGCATATATCACATGCACACGTGATTTCACTTAATATAGATATCACCCCCGAATGGCATTTAATACCGAATTCTATCTTAGGAATATATATCCAATTGCAATTAATTTTATGGTAACAGCTTCTGGCCGGGTGGAGATTCAAACACCCACGGGTAAGGCCGGAAACCATGCCAGAGAAGACTCAACCAACAGAGCAATCAAGAGAGAAATTTTTTTTTACAAATCCTTGTACATATTCCTGTCGGATTCAGGAATCTCTTCATAGACTTGAAATAAACTCATCTCCACTATGATAGCTGAATCGTGAGTTTGCAACACGTGGTCATTTTAAACGAATATATATTACAAACACACTTGATTTCAATCAATGAAAATAACACCCACGAATGTCATATAATTTCGAATTCTATCTTGGGAATATATATCCACTCAAAATTCCTTTCATGGTAACGCCTTTTGGCCGGGTGGAGAATCGAACCGCTACCTGTTCGGCAAGAAACCTTGCATGTGAAGACTCTACTGACTCAGCTATCAGGAGAGATAAAAGTTTATAACAAAACCCCATACATATTCCTGTCGAATTCAAGAATCTGTTCATAGACTTAAAATAAACCCATCTCCACCATGATAGCTGTATCTTGGTTTGCAACACGTGGTCATTTTAAATGAATGTATATCACAATCATACGTGACTTCAATCAATGCAAATATCACCCACGAAACGCATTTAATAACGAATTCTATCTTGGGAATATATATCCGTTCGGAATTCATTTCATGGTAACAGCTTCTGGCCGGGTCAAGACTCAAACCACCACCTCTTCGTCCGGAAACCATGCCTGCGAGGACTCTACCGACTCAGCTATCAATAGATATAAAATTTTATGACAAATCCCCATACATATTCCTGTCAAAATAAGGAATCTTTTCATAGACTTGAAATAAACCCATCTCCACCATGATAGCTGAATCATGGTTTGCAATACGTGGTCATTTTAAATGAATATATATCACAAGCACAAATGATTTCAATCAATGAAAAATCACCCAGGAATGGCATTTAATACCGAATTCTATCTTGGGAATGTATACACACTTGGAATTCATTTTATGGTAACAGCTTCTGGCCGGGTGGAAATTCGCACCCCCACTTGGTCGGCCCGAAACTATGCCTGTAAAGACTTTACCTACTGAGCTATAAAGAGAGATAAAAGTTTATGATAAATCCCCTACACATTATTGTCGAATTCAGGAATCTGTTCATACACTTGGAATAAACCAATCTCCCCCATGATAGCTGAATCATTAGTTTGCAACGCGTGGTCATTTTATATGAATATATATCACAAGCACATGTGATCTCAATCAATGTAAATATCATCCACGAATGGCATTTGATACTGAATTTCCTCATCTGAATATATATCCACTTTGAATTCTTTTTAAGGTAACAGCTTCTGGCCGGGTGAAGATTCGAACCACCACATGTTCGGCCAGAAACCATGCCCTCGAAGACTATAGCAACTGAGCTATCAAAAGAGAAAAAAGATTATGTAAAATCCTCATACATATTAATGTCGAATTCAAGAATCAGTTCATAGTCTTAAAATAAACCCATTTTCACCATGATAGCCGAATCGTGGGTTTACATCATGTGGTCATTTTAAATGAATATATATCACAAGCACAAGTGATCTCAATCAATGCAAATATAACCCACGAATAGCATTTAATACCAAATTCTATCTTCGGAATATATATCCACTTGGAATTCCTTTTATGGTAATAGCTTCTTGCCGGGTGGATATTCGAGCCCCCACAAGTTTGAACATAAACCATGCCTGTGAAGACTCTACCGACTCAGCTATCAAGAGAGATAAAAGTTTATGACAAAACCCCATACATATTCCTGTCGAATTCAAGAATCTGTTCAAACACTTGAAATAAACCCATCCTCTCCATGATAACTGTATCTTGGTTTGCAACACGTGATCATTTTGAATGAATGTTTATCACAAGCATACGTGATTTCAATCAATGCAAATATCACACACGAATTGCATTTAATAACGAATTCTATCTTGGGAATATATATCCGTTTGGAATTCACTTCATGGTAACAGCTTCTGGCCGGGTGAAGATTCAAACCACCAACTCTTTGGCCGGAAACCATGCCTGCGAGGACTCTACCAACTCAGCTATCAATAGATATAAAAGTTCATGACAAATCTCCATACATATTCCTGTCGAAATAAGGAATCTATTCGTAGATTTGAAATAAACTTATCTTCGCCATGATAGCTGAATCATGGTTCGCAACATGTGGTCATTTTAAATGAATGTATATCAAAAGCACACATGATTTTAATCAATGAAAAATCACCCAGTAATGGCATTTAATACCGAATTCTATTTTGGGAATATATATACACTTGGAATTCAATTTATGGTAACAGCCTCTGGCCGGATGGAGATTCGAACCCCCACTTGGTCGGCCGGAAACTAAGCCTGTGAAGACTTTACCTACTGAGCTATAAAGAAAGATAAAAGTTTATGAAAAATCCCCTACACATTCTTGTCGAATTTAGTAATCTGTTCATACAATTGGAATAAACCAATCTCCCCAAAGATAGCTGAATCGTGAGTTTGCAACGTGTGGTCATTTTATATGAATATATATCACAAGCACACGTGATCTCAATCAATGTAAATATCATCCACGAATGGTATTTGATACCGAATTTCATCATGTGAATATATATCCACTTTGAATTCATTTTAAAGTAACAGCTTCTGGCCGGGTGAAGATTCGAACCACCACATGTTCGGCCAGAAACCATGCCTGCAAAAACTGTAAAAGCTGAGCTATCCAAAGAGGTGAAAGATTATGTTTAATCCTCATACATATTCCTGTCGAATTGAGGAATTTCTTCATAGACTTGAAATAAACCCATTTCCACCATGATAGATGAATCGTGAGGTTACATCATGTGGTCAATTTAAATGAATATATATCACAAGCACAAGTGATCTCAATCAATGTAAATATAACCCACGAATACCATTTAATACCAAATTCTATCTTCGGAATGTATATCCACTTGGAATTCCTTTTATGGTAATAGCTTCTTGCCGGGTGGATATTCGAGCCCCCACAAGTTTGAACATAAACCGTGCATGTGAAGACTCTACCGACTCAGCTATCAAGAGAGATAAAAGTTTATGACAAAACCCCATACATATTCCTGTCGAATTCAAGAATCTATTCATAGACTTGAAATAAACCCATCTCCACCATGATAGCTGTATCTTGGTTTGCAACACATGGTCATTTTAAATGAATGTATATCATAAGCATTCATGATTTCAATCAATGAAAAATCACCCAGGAATGGCATTTAATACCGAATTCTACCTAGGGAATATATATACACTCGGAATAGATTTTATGGTAACAGCGTCTGACCGGGTGGAGATTTGAACCCCCACTTGGTCGGCCCGAAACCATGCCTGTGAAGACTTTACCTACTGAGCTATAAAGAGAGATAAAAGTTTATGATAAATCACCTACACATTCTTGTCGAATCCAGGAATCTGTTCATACACTTGGAATAAACCAGTCTCCACCACGATAGACGAATCGTGAGTTTGCAACGTGTGGTCATTTTATATGAATATATATCACAAGCACACGTGATCTCAATCAATGTAAATATCATCCACGAATGGTATTTGATACCAAATTTCCTCATGTGAATATATATACACTTTGAATTCATTTTAAGGTAACAGCTTCTGGCCGGCTGAAGATTCGAACCACCACATGTTCGGCCAGAAACCATGCCTGCGAAGACTGTAGCAACTGAGCTATCAAATGAGGTAAAAGATTATATAAAATCCTCATATATATTCTTGTCGAATTCAGGAATCTGTTCATAGACTTAAAATAAACCCATTTCCACCATGATAGCTGAATCGCGAGTTTACATCATGTGGTCATTTCAAATGAATATATATCACAAGCACACGTTATATCAATCAATGTAAATATAACCCACAAATAGCATTTAATACCTAGTTTTATCTTGGGAATAAATATCAAATTAGAAATAATTTTATGGTAACAGCTTCTCGCCGGGTGGAGATTTCAACCCTTACCTCTTTGGCCGGAAACTATGTCTGTTCATAAACTTGAAATAAACCTATATCCTCCACGATATATGAATCGTGAGTTTGCAACACGTAGTCATTTTAAATCAATATATATGGCAAGCACACGTTATTTCAATTAATGTAAATATCACCCACTGATGGCATTTCATAACAAACTCTATCTTGGGAATATATATCCACATGGAATTCATTTTATAGTAACAGCTTATGGCCGGGTGGAGATTTGAACCCCCAATGGTTTATCTGGAAACCATTCCTCAGAGGACTCTACCGACTAAGCTATCGAGAGAGATAAAAGTTAATGACATATCCCCATATATATTCTTGTCGAATTCAGGAATCTCTTCATAGATTTTAAATAAACCCTTCTGCACCATAATAGCTGAATCATGAGTTTGCAACACGTGGTTATTTTAAATGAATATATATATATCAAGCATACGTGATTTCAATCAATATAGATGTCACCTAAGAATGTCATTTAATACCGAATTCTATCTTGGGAATATATATCAACTTAGAATTCTTTTTATGATAAAAGCTTCTCGCCGGGTGGAGATTCGAACCCTTACCTCTTTGGCCGGAAACCATGCCTGCTAAGACTGTACCGACTCAGGTATCAAGAGAGATAAAAGTTTATGACAAATCCCCGTAAATATTCCTGACAATTCAGCATTCTGTTCATAGACTTAAAATAAACCCCTCTCCCACATGATAGCTGAATCGTGAGTTTGCAACACGTTTCATTTTAAATGAATATATATCACGAGTACATGTAAATTTTAGTCAATGTATATATCACCCACGAATGGCATTTAATACCGAATTCTATCTAGGAAATATATATCTACTTTGAATTCATTTTATGGTAACAGCTTCGAACCCCCACATGTTCGGCCGGAAACCATTCCTTCGAAGAATATATCATCTCAACTATCAAGAGAGATAAACTTTTATGACAAATCCACGTACATATTCCTCTCAAAGTCAGGAATCTGTTCATAAATGTGAAATAAGCTATTCTCCCCACTGATAGCTTAATCATGATTTTGCAACACGTGGTCATTTTAAATGAATATATATCACAAGCATACGTGATTTCAATCAATTTAAATATCAACTATGAATGGCTTTTAATACCGAATTATATCTTGGGATTATATATGCACTTGAAATTCAATTTATGATAACAGCTTCTGGGCGGGTGGAGATTTGTATTGCCATCTGTTCGGCCGGAAAACATGCTTGTGAAGACTCTACCGACTCAGCTATCAAGAGAGATGAAAGTTTATGACAAATCCCCATATATATTCCTGTCAAATTCAGGAATCTGTTCATAGACTTGAAATAAAGAAATAAACCCATCTCCACCATGATAGCTGAATCGTAAGTTTGCAACACTTGGTCATTTTGAATGAATATATATCACATGCACAGGTGATTTCAATCAATGTAAATATCACCCACAAATCACATTTAATACCGAATTCTATCTTGGGAACATATATCCTCTTGGAATTCATTTTAAGTTAAAAGCTTCTGGCCAAGTGAAGATTCGAACCATCACATTTTCGGCTGGAAATCAGGCCATGCAAATTTCCTTGACTGACCTATCAAGAGAGATAAAATCTTATGACAAATACCCATACATATCTCAGTAGAATTCAGGAATCTGTTCATAGTCTTGAAATAAACCCATCACCACCTTGATAGCGTAATCCTGAGTTTAAAACACATGGTAATTTTAAATGAATATATATCAAAAGCACACGGGATTTCCATCGATGTAAAGATCACCCACGAATGGCATTTATTACCGAATTTTATCTTGGGAATACATATCCACTTGGAATTCATTTTATGGTACAGCTTTTCGCCTGGTGAATATTCAAACCACCACCTTTCCGGCCGGAAACCATGCCTGCGAAGATTCTACCGACTCATCTATCAAGAGATATAATAGTTTATGAAAAATCCATGCACATATTCCTGTCGCATTCAAGAATATGTTCATAGTCTTAAAAGAAACTCTTCTCCACCATAATAGCTGAATCGGGATTTCGCAACACGTGATCATTTTAAATGAATATATATCAAAAGCACACGTGATTTCAATCAATGTAAATATCACCCACGAATGCCATTTAATACCGAATTCTATCTTTGGAATATATATCAACTTAGAATTCATTTTATGGCAACAGCTTTTCGCCGGGTGGAGATTCGAAGCTTCACCTCTTCGGTCGGATACCATGCCTTTGAAAAATCTACCGACTCAGCTATCAAGAGAGATAAATGTTTATGACAAATCCCTGCACATATTCCTGTCAAATTCTGGAATCTGTTCGAAGACTTGAAATAAACCCATCTCCAACTAGATAGAAAAATCGTGAGTTTGCAACACGTGGTCATTTTAAATTAATATATATCACAAGCACATGTGATTTCAATTAATGTAAATATCAACCATGAATAGCATTTAATACCGAATTCTTTCTTGGTAATATATATCCTGTTGGAATTAATATTATGGTAATAGCTTCTGGCCGGGCAGAGATTCGAACCCCCACCTTTTCAACCTGAAACCATGGATTAGAAGACTACCAATTCAGCTATCAAGAGAGGTAAAATTTTATGACAAATCTCCGTTCTTATTCTTATCAAATTCAGGAATCTGTTCATAGACTTGAAATAAACCCATCTCCAACCTGATAGCTGAATCGTGAGTTTGCAACACGTGGTCATTTTAAATAAAAATATATCAAAAGCACATGTGATTTCAATCATTGTAAATATCAAACACGAATGGTTTTTAATACCGAATTCTATCTTGGGAATATACCTCCACATGGAATTCATTTTATGGTAATAGCTTCTGGCCGCGTGGAAACCATGTCTGCGAAGACTCTACCGACTTAGTCACATAGAGAGATAAAACTTTAGGAGAAATCCCAGTACATATTCCTGTCGAAATCAGGAATCTGTTCATAGATTTGTAATAAGCCCATCTCCACCATAATAGCTGAATCTTGATTTTGCAACACGTGGTCATTTTAAATCCCCATACATATTCCTGTCGAATTCAGGGATCTGTTCATAGACTTGAAATAAACCTATCTCCACTATGAGAGCTGAATCGTGAGTTTGCAACACGTGGTAATTTTAAAAGAATATATTCTCACAAGCGTACGTGTTTTCAATCATTACAAATATCACACACAAATGGTATTTAATACCGAATTCTATCTTGGGAATATATATTCACTTGGAATTCATTTTATGGCAATAGCTTTTGGCCGGGTGGAGATTCGAACCCCAACCCTGTTCGGCCGGAAACCATGCCTGCGAAGATTTTACCGACCCAGCTATTGAAAGAGATAAAAGTTTAATACAAATCTCCATGCGTATTCCTATCAAATACAGGAATCTGTTCATGGACTTGAAATAAAGCCATCTCCACCATGATAGCTGAATTGTGAGTTTGCAACACGTCTTCATTTTAAATGAAAATATATGATAAGCATACGTGATTTCAATCAATGTATATATCACCCACGAATGGCCTTTGATACTGAGTTCTATCTTGAGAATATATATCCAGTTGGAATTCATTTTATGGTAATAGCTTCTGGCCGGGTGGAGATTCGAACCCCCACCTGTTCGTCCAGAAACCATGCCTTAGAAGACCATACTTACTCAGCTATCAAGAGAGATAAAAGTTTATGACAAATCCCTGTATATATTCTTATAAAATTCAGGAATCTGATCATAGACTTGACATAAACCCATCTCCACCATGATAGCTGAAACGTGAATTTGCAACACAAGGTCATTTTAAATGAATATATATCAAATGCTCACGTGATTTCAATCAAAGAAAATATCACCGAACGAGAAGCATTTATTACCGAATTTTATCTTGTTGATATATATCCGCTTAGAATTCATTTTATGTTAATAGCTTCTGGCCGAGTGGGGAATCGAAACCCCACCTCTTCGGCTGGAAACCCTGCCTGCGAAGACTCTACCGACTCAGCTATCAAGAGAGGTAAAAGTTTATGATAAATCCACGTACATATTCCTGTTAAATTTAGGAATCTGGTCAAAAACTTGAAATAAACCCATCGCCACCATGATAGCGGAATCGTGAGTTTGCAACACGTGGTCATTCTAAATTAATATATTCTCCCAAGCATACGTGATTTCAATCAATGCAAATATCACCAACGAATGGTATTTAATATCAATTTCGATCTTGGGAATATATATCTACTTGGAATTCATTTCTTAGTAATAGCTTCTGGCTGGGTGAAGATTTTAAACCCCACCTTTTTTGCCAGAAACCATGCCTGCATAAACTCTACCGACTCAGCTATCATGAGAAACAAAAGTTTATGAAAAATCCCTGTACATATTCCTGTTGAATTCAGGAATCTGTTCATAGACTTGAAATAAACACATCTCCACCATGAAAGCTGAATCTTGAGTTTACAACACTTGATTATTTTAAATGAAAATATATCACAAGCACACGTTATTTCGATCAATGTATATATCACCCATGAATGGCATTTAATACTGGATTCTATCTTGGGAATATATATCCACTTAAAATTAATTTCATGGTAACAGGTTTTGGCCGGGTGGAGATTCGTACCACCACCTCTTCAGCCGGAAACCATGCCTGCGAAAACTCTACCGACTCAGCTATCAAGAGAGATAAAAGTTTATGACAAAGCCCCGTACATATTCCTCTCGAATTCAGGAATCTGTTTATAGACTTGAAATAAACCCATCTCTACCATAATAGCTGAATTGGTAATTTGCAACGCGTATTCATTTTATATGAATATATATCACATACAATATGATTTCAATCAATGTAAATATCGCCCACGAATTTCATTTAATACCAGAATCTATCTAGGGAACATACATCCACATGAAATTCATTTTATGATAACAGATTCTTGTCGGGTGGAGATTCGAGCCCCTACCTCTTCGGCCGGATATTGCGCCTGGGAAGACTCTAACGACTCAGCTATCAAGAGAGATACAAGTTTATGACACATCCCCATACATATTCCTGTCAAATTCAGGGATCTGTTCATAGACTTGAAATAAACCTAACTCCACCATGATAGCTGATTCATGAGTTTGTAACACATGCTTAATTTGAATGAATATATTCTCACAAGCGTACGTGTTTACAATCAATGCAAATATCACAAACGAATGGTATTTAATACCGAATTCTATCTTGGGAATGTATATCCACTTGGAATTCATTTTATGGCAATAGCTTTTGGTCGGGTGGAGATTCGAACTGTAACCCTATTCGGCCGGAAACCATGCCTTAGAAGACCCTACTGACTCAGCTATCAAGAGAGATAAAAGTTTATGACAAATCCCTGAACATATTCCTATGAAATTCAGGAATCTGATCATAGACTTGACATAAACCCATCTCCACCATGATAGCTGAAACATGAGTTTGCAGCACATGGTCATTTTAAATGAATATATATCAAATGCTCACGTGATTTCAATCAAAGAAAATATCACCGAACGAAAAGCATTTATTACCGAATTTTATCTCGTAGATATATATCCGCTTAGAATTCATTTTATGGTAATAGCTTCTGGCCGGGTGGGGAATCGAAACCCCACCTCTTCGGCTGGAAACCATGCCTGCGAAGACTCTACCGACTCAGCTATCAAGAGAGCTAAAAGTTTATGACAAATCCCCTTAACTATTCCTGTCGAATTCAGGAATCTATTTTTAGACTTGAAATTAAACCATCTCCACCATAATAGGTGAATCATGAGTTTGCAACACGTGGTCATTTCATATGATTAAATATCAAAAGCAAACATGATTTCAATCAATGTAAATATAACCCACGTATGGCAATTAATAACGAATTATGTCTGGGGAATATATCTCAACTTGGAATTCATTTTATGGTAGCAGCTTCTGGCCAGGTGGAGATTCGAACTCCCATATCTTTGGCCAGAAGCCATGCCTGCGAAGACTTTACCGACTCAGCTATCAAGAGAGATAAAAGTTTATGACAAATCCCCGTACATATTCTTGTCGAAATCAGGAATCTGTTCATAGACTTGAAATAAACCCATCTCCACCATGATAGCTGAATCATGAGTTTGCAACACGTGATCATTTTAAAAGAATATATATCACCAGCACACATAATTTCAATCAATGTAAACATCACCCACGAATGGTATATAGTACCGAATTCTATCTTGGGAGTATATATCAACTTGGAATTCATTTTATGGTAACAGCCTTTTGCCGGGTGGGGATTTGAACCCCCACCTCTTCGGCTGGAAACCATGCCTGCGAAGACTCTACCGAATCAGATATCAAGAGAGATAAAAGTTTATGACAAATCTCCATACATATTCCTGTCGAATCCAGGAATCTTTTCATAGACTTGAAAAAAAAAACATCTAGACCATGATAGCTATATTGTGAGTTCGCAATACGTGGTTATTTTAATGAAAATATATCACAAGCATACGTGATTTCAATCAATGTAAATATCACCCGCGATTGGCATTTAATACCGTATTCTATCTTTGGAACATATATCCACTTGGTATTCATTTTATGGTAACAGCTTCTGGCCAGATGGATATTTGAACCCCCACATCTTCGGCTGGAAAACATGCCTGCGAAGACTCTACCGACTCAGCTATTATGGGAGATAAAAGTTTATGATAAATCCACGTACATATTCCTGTCAAATTCAGGAATCTGGTCAAAAACTTGAAATAAACCCATCGCCACCATGATAGCGGAATCATGAGTTTGCAACACATGGTCATTTTAAATTAATATATTCTCCCAAGCATACGTGATTTCAATCAATGCAAATATCACCAATGAATGGTATTTAATATCAATTTCGATCTTGGGAATATATATATACTTGGAATTCATTTCATGGTAATAGGTTCTGGCCAGGTAGATATTCGAACTCCCACCTCTTCGGCCGGAAACCATGCCTACGAGACTACCGACTCAGCTATCAAGAGAGATAAAAGTTTATGACAAATGCCCGTACATATTCCTGTCAAATTTAGGAATCTGTTCATGGCCTTGAAATAAACCTATCTCCACCATGATAGCTGAATCGTGAGCTTTCAACAGGTTGTCATTTTAAATTGATATATATCATTGGCACACGGGAGATCAATCAATGTAAATATCACCTACGAATGGAATTTAATAACGAATTCTATCGTGGGAAAATATATCAACTTGGAATTCATTTTATGGTAGCAACTGTTGGCCAGGTGGAGATTCGAACCCCAACCTCTTCAGCCGGAAACCATGCCTGCTAAGACTCTACCGTCTGAGCTATCAAGAGATATCAAAGTTTATGACAAATCCCCGTACGTATTCCTGTCAAATTCAGGAAATTGTGCATGGACTTGAAATAAACCCATCTTCACAATGATAGGTGAATCCTGAGTTTTCAACACATGGTCATTTTAAATGAATATATATCATAAGCACACATGATTTCAATGGCATTTAATAGCGAACTCCATCTTGGGAATATATATCAACCTAGAATTCATTATATGGTAGCAGCCGTTGGCCAGGTGGAGATTCAAACCCCCACCTCTTCAGCCGGAAACCATGCTTGTGAAAACTTTACCGACTCAGCTATCAAGAGAGATCAAAGTTTCTGACAAATCCCCGTATATATTCCTGTCGAATTTAGGAATCTGTTCAGAGACTTGATATAAACCCATCTCCACCATGATAGCTGAATCCTGAGTTTGCAAATCGTTTTTATTTCAAATGAATATATATCAGAAGCACATTCAATTTCAATCAATGTAAATATCACCCCCGAATGGCATTTATCTTGGGAATATATATCCAGTTGGAAAGCATTTTATGGTAATAGCTTCTGGCCGGCTGAAGATTCGAAACTCCACCTGTTCGTCCGGAAACCATGCCTGTGAAAACTCTACCAACTCAGCTATCAAGAGAGATCAAAGTTTATGTCAAATCCGCGTACATATTCCTGTCGAATTCAGGAATTTGTTCATAGACTTGAAATAAACCCATCTCCACTATGATAGCTGAATCGTGATTTTGCAAC
>NC_090733.1:56357448-56374948 GCF_036898095.1 Palaemon carinicauda
TACTAAATCTACGGTGCTATCCGGCCCGATTTCACATAAGATTTCATCCGAGCCTTAAAAGCAAGTGTTAGTTGGCCTTCGAAGGCGCAGATAGTAAAAGGCTGGTTACTTTGTTAAGCAGTGTACTTTAGGTCCCTTTGTAGGTCAATAATCAATAATGTCCTAATTCCAATCTTTCTATTGTTTCAATATCCCTAGGAGCGAATTATTGGCAAATTCTTTGCGGAGTTCTTTCTACTGCTTTCATACTTGAGCAGCAGAGTGACCAATATTGGGGAAGTATAAATCAAGAAAATCATGCAGGTGCATATAGCGCCCTCTGTGCACAAAGCAAAAATCTTTTAAAATGATTGCTCTTCGAGATCTCCAGAACCATTCCATCAATTGCTTTAAATTTTTTGCTGAAGATACCTTGGGTCATGGCCTAGTGTAGGTGGAGGTCTGAACTTAATTTGTTATGTAGTTTTTGAGAAATCATGAAATGAAATGGCTGCCATATGTTCGAAAATGCTAAATCCGAAAACTACTTGGCCAACTTGAATCAAATTTGGTGGAAATATAAATTGTAATGAGACATCATAAACTGTGCAATATGAAAGACTTTGACCTTGACCTTAAAGTCACACGACGATTCTTTTGAAAATATCGATTTAAAAAAAAAAAAAATATTCACAGTGATATCCAGCCCAGTTTCACAGAAGATTTTATTTGTGCCTTAAAAGTAGGGGTTAGGTGACCTTCGAAGACAATCTAGACAGCTAAAGGCTAGTTACTTTGTTAAGGATTGTAGTTTAGATCTGTTTGTAGGCCTATAATCAATAATATACTATTTCTAATCTTTCTATTGTTTCAATATCCCTAAGAGCAAAATATTGGCAAATTCTGTGTGGATTTTTTTCTAAGAATTGCTTCAGCAATACTACTGTTCTCTAGTTAGAACTCCACACAAGTGGAATATAATTTTTATTACTATTATTCTTCTTATTCTTCTCCGGTCGCTAATAATTCAGAAAATTTCAAAGAGTTTGTTTTCAAACATGAGCATCTGTATGACCCATATAGGGGAATATAAATCAAGAAAATCATCCAGGTGCATACAATGCCCTCTATGTACAAGGCAAAATTCATTTAAAATGATTGCTCTTCGAGACCCCAAGAACTACTCTATCAATTGCTTTAAAATTTTGTATGGATATACCTTGGGTCATGGTTTAGTTACGCTCAAGTTTGAGCTAATTCCGTTGAGTAGATTCTTAGATATTATTATTATTATTATTATTATTATTATTATTATTACTCAGTCCCAGTTAGCTAGGGAGGAAGAATGAGGATAGGAGAGGATCTCGGTTGAGAGAAAGAGGATACAAGATGAAGTTAACAGCAGCATTAAGGACAAGAGAAAGGAACCGGAAACACCTAATAGGGTGTTCAAGTCAGTTAGTAGGTGGGGGGGGGGGAGGACACGTGTGGTTAGTGGGAAGTTACTTGTCGGGATGGGATGAGAATCGCTATCACACAGCATGTAGAGTGTATTTGTGTAAGGACCCAATTACTGTGTAGTGTAGGTGGTTTGCAAAGTACAACCTGAAAATAGCCAAAGGTAAAGCAATGATCATAGTGGGGGATATGAGCACAGAAACCTGAAAATATGTTGATGTTTTCCAGAATATGCTTGGCAACTGAAAAGGGAGCATGCTGAGGGCTAGGGTCAAGGTTCCGTCAAATTCCGGGGCTGGCTATATTTATATAGGTCAGGGTGATTGTCAATTTAGACGCTGGCCGTTTGATCGGTCCCCTGAGCGGAGGCGGTACCAAGTCTAGAACAGAGCAGTTAAAACATCATTCACAAGTTGGTTTGTGTTCTTAGTTACAGCTAATATCTCTTTCATTATTTTCATTAATGGTTTTGGATAAGTTCATCAATCCAAACAATATCATTTTGAACTGATAACAGTCTCTTCACAGAGCAAATACAGTCTTCTCTTTTGTAGCTTCTTCTTTGAGCTTTTTCTAATACTCTATGCTAATGTTCACTTCGGAAAAAACACTTGACATTTCAAACTTTACCATCATATCTTGTGGGATCTCCCATAGTTCATTATAAAGGCTTAGTCCAGCATTTAGATTATGTTTATCGACACAGAAACTATTTGGCCCATGTTTTTTCTTCACCATGATCAGTTGTGAGTAGTATGCAGGCCTTTTTGGCATTCCCTCTTTCAACATCTCTTCAACTTCCTGAATCAAGTTTTTTAGTAACTTACAATAAAGGTTACCTTCTAGCTCTGACTAGCTGTTCCATAATCCACTCAATTTCATATTGCCCCAGTGAAGTCTTCCATGAATTACAAGTTGAAATGTCATTGTATTCTTCAAGTAATTTTAATACCGATCTCTCCTGCTGCTTTCTCGAGGCATTGCTGATATTGATTTCTTGGAAATTTTCTTCTTCCTTCTATGGTGAAAACTCTAACCATCTCTAATTAATATTCTGTTCCTTGTCTGCTTCCTCTTTAATGACTATTATGCTCAGAAATTCTGTTTGGAGTGAGCTTAGATCTATTGTCCAGTGTTCGGGAGGGGTAGTGTCCTTAGTCATTTTTGAAATATTCTTTTGATGCCATGGCTAGAAGTCATATTATGACCGAAGACCAACCACAGAAGATCCTTCTAACTACCATTATTCCTTTTTTCTTCTTGTAAAATATAGTAGCTGAAGGCTTTATTATTATTATTATTATTATTATTATTATTATTATTATTATTATTATTATTATTATAAAATTGCATTACACGTGAATTATGATGAATAGGTTAGTACCGTTAGAATGCATGGAGTGTTGGGTATGTAGCTCCAGGCAATACCGTACATGATAGACAGTACAATGAAGATTAGCAGGTTTTTATTGTTAAATGTTTTGATGCCTTATAAATTTTTTAAAAAATTTGGATAACACTTGTTTGACCAACGTTTTTATTTTTCTCATTATGTTCCCTGCGTGAATTTCTGCTTTATGAAATTCGTTTAACTCCCTGCCAATTTCACTTAAATATGAAATGAGGTTATGGTTTACTTCATAATATCTAATTCCTATATGGAGGTAACATGGTTATATGATTAGGAATGTTAATGTAAGCTGATAATAATGCAGCTTTAGAATATTTCTCATACATCTTGTCTTTCTTCTAGATAAATTTACTACCATGAATCATTAAAAATTTAGTAATACTTAATCGTTCGTTAAAGTTTTAATGAGGGAATAATATCTATCTTTGTATCTTGACAAAAAAGAAATTGACTTTACAAATTACTTAACGAAGGTTACGATCACTGATCAATTTATAACAGAATTACCTCATCAAACTTAGACAAGGAGAGCGTTTATTCGGGTTGCTTCTGGTCCTAATCGACTTCAGTAGGCTTTTGTACTTTGAATGTCGTAAGCCCAATTTGGATGCTCGGGTAGTTTATCACCTTCACCAGTATCCCTGACTTTGGTATGAACGAAATCATCTATTTTTCGAGTGAAAATCGTCGGACCATTTGCACGACAGAAACTTAATTTGCTCTCTCTCTCTCTCTCTCTCTCTCCTCTCTCTCTCTCTCTCTCTCTCTCTCTCTCTCTCTCTCTCTCTCTCTTTCTCTCTCTCTCTCTCTCTCTCTCTCTCTCTCTCTCTCTCTCTCTCTCTCTCTCTCTCTCTCTCTCTCTCTCTCTCTCTCTCTCAGTTTTGTATCTGTTTTGTATCTGTGTGCCAGTGAGTGATTACACTTTTGCGACCCTATAAATATCATGATTTAACGCGGATAACAAAAGGCTATCGAGTGCAATATAGCTACAAGTTTTCGTGAATAGTCAGTGATTAGTTTGAGGTCGGAGAAGTGGGATAAAACGTCGGCATAGAATAGTTATCTTGTGAATTACTAAAAATCTAATCAAGATGGCTATGTACAACACGGGCAAGGCTTGGAGAGACATCGCTGGACTCAGCAAAAATAAATTCCATGAGTTGGCGAAACAGGAGCTCGACCGTCTGATAACAGAGGTCACTAGTAACGTCAACCAATGTGACGGAAAAATATTCGCAGACATATTGAAACAATATGATCCAATAAACTGGAGCAAATCTGCGGAAAACATCAGCAAAATAATAGAAGAAATTCCAAAGAAAATCCAAGTGTTAAAGAGACTTATAAAGAAAGTCTACATCAATCAACACATTCCATCAAAGAACAATAACAAGTCCAATATGGTGAATATGCTGATTGATGCAATGGGAAAAAGAATGCCAAAATGGTGTAATACATGTAAGATATGGTATTCCATTAATAATCCTCAACAATTGATTAGAAAATGTGATGCCTGTCATGTCCCAACACATCCCACATGTGCTGAAATACAGCAAAAAATAAAAAATAAAGACACAAAGGTATTCTGCTCAACATGCTTAGTCTGGATAGAAAATATAATTAAGTCGAGACTAAATCTGCAAATAGTTGAAGATAAAGAAGAGGAAGAAGAAGAAATAGAAGAAGAAGAAGAAGAAAAAGAAGAAGAGAAAAATGAACAGGATATGTGTAAGGATGCAGAAGAAATCATTGATATAACTTATGATGCCATCCAACAACATACTTATGAAGAAATAAATTACCAGATGGAAACAAATAATAGACCCAAGAGACTCTACCCGGACCTACATAGTTTTAGGGAAGAGCAAGAACAAGAAAAAATAGAAAAGAAGGATATAGTCTGCAATATGCTGAAAAGAGGGAATTGCAGATTTGGCGAAAGATGCTACTACAAACATCCAAAGATATGCCATAATTATGAAATATATGGTAAATGTGCGTATTTAGACGGATATGGAGACGAATGCAGAGATCTCCATCCAAAAATATGCAAAAACCTATAAAAGGAAAAGGATGCATTTACAACAAAAAATGTCGATATATGCATCCTGCAACCATGAATGAAAGTAAGAAAACTCAGCAAACTGAAAAGAAAAATGAAAGCAAAAAAGAAACAAAAAGCAGGCCATGTATATACCGCGCTTTGAACCAAGAGCCCCAAGATATGAGGCCTTTCAACCCAAACCGGCACATTTAGAGCCCAACTACAAAGAATGCATCTATAATGCCAGGGGTTGGTGCAGATATGGGGACAGTTGCAGGTATACACACACAAATAAATATGAAGGCGAAAGAGCAAATATAATAGAAAAGTTGGATTTTTTAATGGCAGAATTCCGGGAAATGAAGAAAAGAACATCATATCAGAACAGGAAGGAAGCATGGGAGAATCCATATTATTACCAATATTAAATAATGGGGATGAAACACAAACCATAATAGTAATGAATGCACAGGGTTTAGTCACGAGTAACTCTAAAAGGAAAATAGAGTTCTTAGAAGAACTAACCCAAATTGAAAAAATAGATATATTAAATATAAGTGAAACATGGTATTCCCAAGAGACTGGCAGTGATGACCAGATAAAGGGTTTCCAAACTTATAGATCAGACAGAAAAAATAGGAATCAAGGGGGAACCGCAATATATGGAAGAGACATAAATCAAGGAAAAGTATGTGAAAAATACAGCAACACAGAATGTGAATTGATTGCGGTAGAATTTGAATTTGAAAAAACTAATGAATATTGTAGTTTACAGACCCCCAAACACTAAGGAGTTTGACATAATAATAGAAAAAATAGATGATATATGTAGAAACCATAAAGACTGGAATATACTCCTATCCGGAGATTTTAACTTTCCTTTCGTGATTGGAAAGAACGGATAGAAGAAAGTGGTTGTATGTATACATATAAAAAAGATAGTAATAGTAGCGCAGAAGATAAGAGGCAATTTGAAAAGCTTCAAGATATGCTATTAGAACATAATATGCAACAAATAAACCACATTCCAATAAGAAAGGAAAATGTCCTAGATCTAGTATTTGTGAATGAGGTGAATTATGTTAAAGAAATAATAGTGTATAACACGGGAATTTCAGACCACAATGTCATAGAATTGATAGTTCATTCCAAAGCAAGTGATCACAGAATTAATAAAAGCACAAAACTTTGGGAAGGATATGGAAAATATAACTTTTACAGTAAGAATATAAAATGGTCAGAAATAAATGAAGAACTGAATAAAGAATGGAAAAATGTATTTATAAGTGATAATATACAGGTAAATACGGATATACTGTACAAAATACTGGAGAAAATTGTTGAAAAATATGTACCGAAAAAAAACAATAAACAAAAGACGTGCATACCAAGAGACAGAAGGATCTTATTTCAGAAAATTAAAAAGTGGAAGAAAAATCTTGCAAAAGAAAAAAATGTGTGGAAAATGAGGGAAATAAAATGTAAGATAGAAAATGCAGAACAAAAGATTATACAGTCGAAAGAAAATGAAAAAAGGGAATTAGAAGAAAGGACACTTCAAAATATAAAAAGAAACCCCAAAGTACTTTACTCCTATGCAAAAAAGATGAATAAAAGGAGAATAGAAATAGGCCCTCTAAGAATTGAAGGACGGCTAACGAATGAAAAAAAGGAAATATGCAACATATTAGCAGAAAAATATAAGAGTGAGTTCACGCCAAGAATTGCGAATGAGAATAATGAAACAGAAATGAGAAAAGAAAATGTTGAATATCTAACGGATATAGATATTAATGAAGCAGATATTGTCACGGCTATAAACGAAATTAAAAATGGATTGGCAGCCGGACCAGATGGAGTTCCAGCGATTTTGTTAAAAAAAACGGCAAACACTATCGCGAAGCCACTTGCAATACTGCTAAGACAGAGTATAGATATGAGCGAGATATATGTTAAACATAAATTAGCTTATATAACCCCTATCTTCAAAAGTGGATCAAGACTAAAGGCAAGCAATTATAGACCTGTTAGTCTAACATCACATATTATGAAAGTGTATGAGAGGGTAATAAAAAAGAAAATAATGAACCATTTGGTCAAAAATAATTTGTTTAATATGGGTCAACACGGTTTCGTACCTGGAAAAAGTACACAGACCCAACTGATAGCTCACTATGAAAACATATACAATAATATGATAAATGAAAAAGACACAGATGTGATCTATCTAGATTTTGCAAAAGCCTTTGACAAGGTAGACCATAACATATTGGAGAAAAAAATGAGAAAGCATAATATTGTGGGAAAGATAGGAAAATGGGTAAAAGAATTCCTGCAAAACAGAAAACAGATAGTGGTTGCAAATGACGAGAAATCAGATGAAGCCCAGGTAATATCTGGTGTGCCCCAAGGTACGGTATTAGCTGCACTGCTATTTGTTATTATGATCTCAGACATAGACTGTGATGTTGAAAACTCCGTAGTGAGAAGTTTCGCCGATGACACAAGAATAAGTAGAGAAATTACTTGTGATGAAGATAGGAACTCACTACAAAGAGATCTAAACAAAATATATGAATGGGCGGAGATAAATAGGATGGTATTTAACTCCGATAAATTCGAATCAATAAATTATGGAAACAGAGAAGGAATGGTGTATGCATACAAGGGACCTAATAATGAGACAATCACAAACAAGGAAGCAATTAAAGACCTTGGTGTAATTTTAAATAGGAATATGTTATGCAACGACCAAATAGCAACACTGTTGGCTAAATGTAAAGCAAAAATGGGAATGTTATTCAGACACTTTAAAACAAGAAAAGCTGAACACATGATTATGCTTTACAAAACTTATGTGCGTAGTACACTCGAGTACTGCAATGTGATATGGTACCCACACTACCAAAAGGATATTGCGCAAATAGAGAGTGTACAAAGGTCCTATACTGCTAGAATAGAAGAAGTTAAGGACCTTGATTACTGGGAAAGACTGCAATTTTTAAAACTATACAGTCTAGAAAGGAGAAGAGAACGCTACATGATAATACAAGCATGGAAGCAAATAGAAGGAATTGCTGAAAACATCATGGAGCTTAAAGTATCAGAAAGAGCAAGCCGAGGTAGATTAATAGTACCAAAAAGCATTCCAGGTAAACTGAGAAAGGCGCACAGGACATTAATCCACTACGCACCAGCATCCATAATGCAGCGACTATTTAATGTGCTGCCAGCTCATCTAAGAAACATATCAGGAGTGAGCGTAGATGCGTTTAAAAATCAGCTCGATAAATACCTAAGATGCATCCCAGACCATCCAAGACTGGAAGATGCAAAATACACCGGAAGATGTATTAGCAACTCTCTGGTGGATATACGAGGTGCCTCACACTGAGGGACCTGGGGGAACCCAAACATAAAATAAGGCAATAAGGCATAAGGTAAGGCTCTCTCTCTCTCTCTGGATTTGGCAGAGAGAGAGAGAGCGAGAGAGAGAGAGAGAGAGAGAGAGAGAGAGAGAGAGAGTGTGTGTGAGTGTGTCAGAGAGCTAGAGTTAGTTAGTGTGTCGAGTGTTTGTTCTGAGGAAGACTGTTGGTATAACTGAGGTTGTTTGCTTATGTTTTTAGCTATGTTAGGACAGTGGTGAATGTCTTGGGCAAATGATTATTTTATTTGACTGCAGCTAGAAGCAGTTGTGTATGTGAATGCTGGACTACTATTATTATTATTGTTTTTTACCATCGTGGAAGTGTTTGTTTATTTCAAAAGTAAGTACAATTTTATTCATCTTTGCAAGAAGTGATTCTGATTAATAGACATTTTATTATTCATATTTGATTATAGTGCTATAGTTTACTTTGCTAGGAGTGTTCGTAAGTGTTTTTCTTTTTCATTTGCAGGGTGTAATTCCTCCTAGGAGGGATTTTAACTTATATGTGGAATTGATTGTTGATTACCTAGCTTATGATAAGGAACATGATATGACTCCTCAGAATTACATAATTGTTGATGTCCTGGACTGATTGACCTTTCGATTGCTGTTGATGATAATTATGATTATGATGATGACGATGATGATGTTAACCACGACCCCAATCAGGGAGGCAGTTGTGGCAAATTGCCATACAGTGAAGTGTGTTACCCACAGAGCTGTGGTAGTTTGCTGTAAAAGACGGTTCGGCTTTGTGTGGATGATAGTGTTGGTGTCCCATAATAGATATGAACACATATTTATTTTGGTGTTAGTGTGCGGTTAATTTTAAGTTTTGTCAGGGTTTTCTTTTGTGTCTTTTCGAATGTTGGTTATTATATATTTAGTGTTTATTTGAATGGTAATTAATGTATATCTAGTGTTAAGTTTTTTATAAGTTATAAGTGTGATTTTTTATTTTGATAGTGGTTGGTTTTGTATTAAGCTTTCTAGTTTTGAGGAATATAATATTAAGGCTATTGTTTTGTTTTTATGTCCTTTTTGTCTAAGAGTCCAGTCGATAACGTAAGGGGAAAGTTTGTGCTGAGGAGACATTTGTCATTTAGAGTGATTCAAGGGTGTAGGGGTTTTTCTTTCAACATCCCGCCACAACACCAACTTCACGGAAGTACCAGCAAAAGATCCTAATGGTATTAGAAGCCGTAGTATCGCCTTTGCAGGGGGCGACAACGGGCCATCCTGATAAGCGATCGACGGCAACTAGGAAAGACTTTCCTGCAACAACAACGAAGTCAGCTGAAACTGACTCAAAGGGTCTTGTTGGATTATTGTCATTCAGTAGAGGTGCCTGCTGCTGAGATGGCTGCAATATCTGACATGCCTCACAAGCTCTGACTGTATTGGCGATGTCAGAATCAATGCCGGGCCTGAAAACTAACTACCTTGCTCTGCGCTTGGTTTCTTTCACACCCCGTGTGGCTGTCATGCAAGTTGGACAAGGTGCGGTGACGAAGGGCGGCAGGAACAACATACAGGATGAGGTCACCATCAGTGTAGAGATCTGCACGCAGTTTCCAATATGGGAGTAAGGAATTGTGAAGGTCATATCTGTTGCGAGGGAATCCTGATGTGACACAATTGAGTAGACGTGTATACAAAGGATCTGCTCTTGCTGCGTTGTGAAGATCCTGAAGTACCCTGTCGGCATCATGAGCTGAAGACTCTTCTGAAAACGTTACGGTGTTTATGGCTATGACAGTCTGAAGATGAGCAGCAGAAGAAGCACCTGAGATTTCGTCCTCCTATGTGGAGCGGCTGACTGGGGCTCAAGACAATGCGTCTGGAACACAAAGCAACTTCCCAGGACACCACACAGTTGTAAATATGTAAGGCGAGATCTTCTCTTTGAGGCGCTGGAGGCGTGAGTTCTCGATGGCATCCAGTATATAACTGTTCAGAATAGGGATGAGGGGCAGGTGATCCGTAGGCCAGCTAGGTATAGCCTACACTTTGACATTGCCCAGACAACGGCTAGCATCTTGAGCTCAATGGTAGCGTAACGCTTCTCTTCAGTGGTGAGAAAACGAGAACCATACTTAACTAGATGCAGGTGTCTATTACCATGGTCCTGCAGGAGAGCATATCCAATGCCGTTGAGGCGTGAAGTGTTTGTCTGAAGAACGACGTGCAGGTCTGTGTCAAAGAGGGCAAGAACTGGTCGACTGGTGAGGGCTAACTTGACGCGGTGAAAGGCTTCATCATGGTCAAAAGTCCAGACAAATGTTCTCTTGGGACTCATCAGGGGGTGTAGAGGTTGGGCTGCAATGGAGATATCAGGCGTAAACTATACTAACTGGTTGACCAATCCCATAAACGATCTGAGGTCCGTCAGGCTAGCAGGGGTTGGAAAATCCTTGATCACACTGACGTTCTGGGGGTCAGCTGAGATGCAATCTCCTGAGAGTGTGTGTCTGCAGTTCACAGAGGGGGCAGCGACCACAAATTTGTCTTTGCTGAGTGTGATCCCGAACTTGCGGCACCTGGTGAGCACTTCATGGATTCAGTGAAGGTGGGTAACGTAGTCTTCGTCGTAGAGAAGAAGGTCGTCTATCACCTTGGCACAGTTTTGGACACCTTGAAGGGCCATATCACCTCGCAGGCAGAAGGCATCTCCAGTAACTGCGAAGCCCATCAGTCCTCTGCAATGTATGAACCGACCATATGGCGTAATAAAGGTGGTTGAATGACGATCTTCTTCAGCTAATTCCATCTGCCAGTACCCGTAAAGAGCATCAGCCGTGGTGAAGAAACGAGACTTCCGGTCCACACTACGAATAGCCGTGTAGGGTGTTGGTGAAGGGTGGGCTGGGCGAGAAACTTGGCTTTTCAGCTTGGTTAGATCGACGGTGATACGTACACCTGTTCCATTCTTGGCGACGACGACGAGACGGTGGCACCCAAACTGAAGGGTCATCACCAGTTGGTTTGATTATGGGTCATCACCAGCTGGTTTGATTATCCCTTGGCCACCATAGAATCAAGCTCTCCTTTGACTTGGTCCTTTAAAGCAAATGGAATCTGTCTTGGGGTTTGGATGGTGAAAGGCACTGCACCATCCTTTAGGTGCATTCTCATGGGACGACCAGCCATTGGCTTGAGAGGAGCTGTCTTTATATCATCTTTCGAGATCAACACATCTTTAAATTCCTTAAGGAAGTAATCCTGGGCTGCTGAAGGTGATGTAGTTGCTGAGATGGGCAGCTCCTCGCATCTATTGACATGTTTGACTTCTAAAATGGGTAAGGGAAAGTCTGGAGATATTATGGATAGTTCTTGGCAATGACCATAGGATAAAAGTGGAACTTCCACATTTTCATGAACCTGAATCCTGGCAAGACATGATCGCTTGCCTAAGGTAAGGGTAGCCTGTAACATATGCAGAACAGGTGACACCGGAGATCCATCTGCCGCGAACGTCACATTCGGCAGAGGTTGTTGCAAGCAGCTCCTGGAGATACGCATGGTGTCCAGGTGTTGCTGTCCGATAACGGTGACGTTGGCACCTGTGTCAGGTGACATCTTGATGCGAGGGTTAATATCGCCAAATGACAAGAGGACACAGATAGGTTTGGGCATCTTGGAGATGGTGGAAGGTGATCCTAAACGATGACAGCTGGTCCGTGAATCTTGTTGTTTGTTGTAGACTGAAGAGGCACCACTGTTGCTTGAAGTTCTGTCTCGATGACCATTTTTCTTATTGTCCTTGCAGCATTTATCAAAGTATTCAATATGGTGACAATGTCGGCACCGGACTTTGCTGGCAGGACACTTCAACGTCCTGGACCAATGGCCAACAGAGTCTCAGTTTTTGCAGGTACTGTTGGCAGCAGGGCATTTATCAGGTTCGTGCTGACAGGCCCAAAACTGGCATAAAACAGCTGGCTTAGAGGACTTCGGCAAAGGTGGAGGCTTCCTGCTTGATTTCTAGCTTCTCCTGTCGGCTGAAACTGCACACAACTGGCTAGGTGGGCCACGTATGGCAGAAGTTGTAGTTTTAGCTGCCTCATATGTTCAACAGGCTGTGACGAAATCTTGTAGAGGAGAGGTGGCGTCTAAGGCAATCAATTTCTGAACCAATTCTGCATCTCGAATACCCATCATGATAATAATTTTCATTTGGGTCTCTTCATATGCAGTGGCATTACCTGGGCACAAATCAACTTCTTCTGCAATGTGTCGAAGTCTCACATAGAAATCAGCAAAAGAATCTCCTTCCATTTGCTTACAGCTAAGCAACTCTCTTTGGCAAAGGACTTCATTCCTCAATTCCTTTATATGTAACTGTAGAGCATCCAGGACTTCATCTACAGACTTATCTTTAGAGGGAGAAATCTGCAGTGTGTATTCTAAAACATGTTGTGTTTCAAGGGTTAAACACATCCTCATCTTGATCATTTGTTTTTTCACGTGGAACCTTAGAAAGATCCACCATAACGGCATAGTCATCCCACCAGTGTCTCCATTCCCTGAACATTTCGAATGTTGCATCTGCTTTCAGTGGAGGTGGCGTTTGGGCTGTTGCCTTCTGTGGAGGTGGAAGAGTGGGTTAATTGGAGTTAGAATTCACCTCTGGGACAGTTGTATGGTTGCCTGGATGAGATCGGACGATCGGGGTAAGAGTTTGAATGAGAGCAGTAAACCTCACATTTTCTTCTTCTCTTCTAAGATCATCCTCTCTTAAGCGAATTGCTTCTTGTTCCCTTCTTCTTTCTTCTTCATGTTGTCTTTCTTGTCTTCTTTCTTTGTCTTCCCTTATTCTTCTTTCATCCTCATACAAGCAAGATTCCTCTAAAAAACAAATTAAAGTGAGGAAATCAGTCCCGGTAGTTTGAAAGGCGGATGGGGAATAGTAGTGGGGACTCAAGAGTTGGGGTGGGGGGAGAGGCAGCGCGCTCCAATTCTCCCCCAACACTGTGAGTGTGGGTAGCATCGACGCTGTGGGAACCCACATCACTGAATGGCTCCTGTTCTATGGGCTCTTCTAACTGTTCTGCAAGTATATCTCTTGAGGCCATTATTGAAAAGTTCAATGCAAAGCGAGTGTGTGCGCATGTGCATGAACACGTCTGCCAGCGACTCTGTGAGTGGAGGGGAGCAGCAACTCTGCCTCAGGCAGTTACCCCGTGATGATGAGTGAGACTGAATGTGGTCCCACATGGTCCGTCAGAGTCCCAACAAAATATTTGCATGCTTCTTGAAATAGCACAACAAATAAAACACTGGGACGTAAATAAAAAAAAAAAAAACATTAATAAAGCACAATGCACTGCACAACGCTTCACTGTTTACTTGCATCAGTACACTGCACATGAAATATGAATAAATCGAATTACAACGAATACACATCTGAACTAAGAATCCAGTGATGGCGTCAACTGGTTCCTTTTCTCCACGTCTCGAAAAAAGTTCTCATAATACGATACTGTAAGTTCACTGCGCCATGTACGTGTTGGTAACTTCACTGAACCTTAATTGGTGGGGTAAGGATACAACTTAAGAAGCAGGTTCTCAATGTCTATTAGAGTAAATACACAAGATACATAGGATACAAAAAAAAAAAGATAACTTTTCAGCTAAGGGGACGAAGGCAAACAGAAAGCATCATTGGAACACAACAAATAAGTATTCCCAATGCTAACTCAATGCCGCCCTATCATTTCAATAACATTACAGGAATTAATCTACTGATATGCAGCATCTGAAATAATGATTGAAAGTACATAATATTGTTGATAATATGTACAATAATAATAACCATGATGATACAGAAAATGGTACATACAATAATGATAATCATGATAATACTGGTACATGTGAAAAGTGTCTTTTCATGTACCTACAACTATTGTGACTGAGTTGGCCCATACAGATTACACCAACTTCTTTCATTAAGACCTAATCTGACACATTTGGAAAATACAGTTTAAGAAACTTTTTTTTTTTTTTTTTTTTTTTTTTCCCTTATGCCGACGCTTTGTTTCTTGTGTTTGTTCGTTTTAACCGTTCAATGGAGGGTGGAGAATTTTCTTATCTCTTCACTTCATTAAAACTTTTCGGATAGAGGAGTGCATCGCCAAAGTATTTTTCTTTGTGTAGTTACTCTTTGACATCGAATATTAAAGATCGAAAGTAACAAAGGTACAATTAAAAAGTAGTTTCATAACAAATAAAGACGAAAAGGATGGGGTATTAGCACCAAGCCTAAAGCTCTTTTTGTACATATATGATTCAGGAAGCCAAAGTCAAAAACACCCTGTTGATTGCATGTTAGAATAGTCCAAAAAGTCTAATTTAGATTGTTCAGATACAGATAAATATGAACCCACTTGTTGGACATTATAGATATAGATATTATGGCCACCATAACAGTTTTCAAAATGGCTGCCAATTTCTAAACTTTTTGTCATATTTCAGCTTCTAATTGCAATAAACTCACAATGTTAGAGTCAATTCCTATGTTTTTCATCGTGTATATGTGGATTCTGGCATTAAGATAAACCTTGGTGTATACATTCTCCAAAAAAAGTTATCCTTCAAAAATATTTAACAAAATTTGTTGGGGTTCCTAATTCACATTACTACGAATTAAAACCCTTAATATACAAAATGCAATGGATGGATTTTTAATCCTAGCTTATACATGTAGTGAGTTCGTATTGATTAAATGGCTTTAATTTTGTGTTTTATTTGATATTTTTAGTGTGTTGGTAACTTTATTATGTTTACTAATAATAGTAATCAGATTTAACTGTGTTTGAGCTGTTACAAACTTTGCGCATCGTCGTGTTTCGGTTGTGTTTGGTGATCGTTTGATGTAACGTATATCCTTGGAATTTGGGTGTAGTTTGATTGCATGTTTATATGTTTAGCTGTATGTTAGATTCTGTAATTTCTTATTTTGATATTATCTTATTTAAACGTTTTATTATTCATAAACTATTTCTTTTGAGTTGTGGGGTTTTATGTTATAGTTTTGTATTTTTTTTTTTATTTGTTATTTCTTTTTATATTCATTGGATGGTCACGTGACACGTGTACCTGATGACCGCTTTTGAAACGAGAATATACGAAGTCTGATTTGTGAAGTCATAGTATCAATTTGTATATGTGGAATTGGTGAGCGTAAGATACAGGATGGCCATCTGAGCCTAGTAAAACCCTACATACTCTTTTACTATTCACTGTTTTAAATAGTTCTAAATATATACTAACTATGTATTTAGTTTTTGTTCTAGGAATAAAACACGAAGGCTGCTAGTAGAATTCTCACAGAAGGCTCAAGGAGTCGAGAAGAAGACAGTGTAGACTGGGATAAATGCCTCATTTGCCAGGACAACTCATAAACAAGCAAATCAGAATCTCTATGGAAAACTACAATTGTTGGATTGACAACTGTAGCTGAATGTTATAAACAAAGAGAGAAATATAAGGACTCTAAATATGTGAATGCACTTTCAAGAATTCGGAAATATTCTATATCTGAATTTGTTCACCATATTCAATGGCACAGGCAATGTTACAGTGATTTTACTCAACAAAAGGCATTTGACAAACTTAAGTCACGTGTTCAACCAAAATCTGTCGCTGATAAAGAACAAACTCCAAGCACCTCAACATTCTCAGAAACCCTACATGAGCAAAAGTCCCTCAGATCTGCTCACAGTGCAATGGATTGGTCAAAAGGTGCTTTCTGTCAAACTGATATTGTTGGAAAAGCAGGTATCCTTACAAATGTGGAATTTGAACACACATCTTCTAAGATGCTTAGTTTGGCACAATTTGATCCTATCATGCGCCGCAGGTTTGCAGGTGTTTCAGACTTAATGGCTGCTGAAGGAAAATATCACCTACAGTGTTATGTCTCTTTCTGCAGAAAGTATGATAAGCAATATGGAGAGAAAAGCCCGTCTCCAGAAAGTATCTGCTTCAGAAATGTAATGACTGAACTGGAGAAGGAGATGGAGAAAGGACACATATTCTCATTAAAGACTGTCTGGGAACATTACAGTAAAATTCTGTCTAAAGATTTTGAAATAGAGGCTGGAGCGTACAAAGGCTGCAATTTCAAGCAGAGGGTAGAACTCTATTTTGGCAGTGATAAGGTTACATTTGTTCAGCCGTTAGATGTAACGAAGCCCTTTATGATTTTGCCTTCCGGTTTCACTGATGTTGCCATGAAAAAGGTTTTGGATGACTTGTCTGAACAAGGAACCAGTTCTGAAGAAGATGACATCAGACAGCACAGTCTGTGTCATCATGAGGATCAGATTCTCAGTTGGATATGTAGAGTAGCTGTGAAGATTCTTAGTGATGTTCAGCACACTCCAGGGCATGACATAATAGGTGGACTTACGACAGACAATGCAGAGAAAATTGTTCCTGAGAGTTTATACATGCTCATAAAGCTCGTCTGTGGCGGTGACAACACTGAAAAGATGGATGGTGATGACAAATACGAGGTAGAGATGAAAAAAAAAGTTCTCAGTATCTGCCAGGACAATATTTTTGTGGCATCAAGAGGCAAAAAAAAATTACTCCCAAGCAACTTGGCCTTGGTCTTGATGTACACCAGGTTACACGTTCAAAGGACCTGGTCAGTCTCTTCGATGCAGCTGCTCACACAGCAGGGTATGATACAATCCTCCGAATTGACATGGCTATCGGAAATTATGTCATTCAACGTTTCCAAGAGAATGGAAATATCATGATCCCGAGAGATTTCCTCAATGTCCTGCCTACTACTGGCTATTTGAAATACTCTAATGACAATATTGGCATTATCTAGGAGACATTGACTGGGCCTGGCACCTCTCAAGCCAGTCAGTACTTGGCCATCAGACGTAAAGGACAACACGAGACAGCAATAGATATTCAGATAAAGACTGGTCAGTCAAAGGCTCTTCTTGCTCCACCTGAGATTACGGGTGTCCAAGAGGCCAACATTTCCCCCTCAAAACCAGAGCCTGTATTTTCAGAATCAGTGAAGAAAACTTGATACTCCCCTGATGACCACAAAATAAAGCAGACTGAAACAAAAGATCTTGCATAAACAAAATGACCAGGTTGTTCCAGGCTGGAGTGGTTTCAACCAGAAAGTATCCACAGCTAATCCACCAAT